>NW_025777025.1:0-107920 GCF_021130785.1 Homalodisca vitripennis
GCTGTTGGTATAGATTATTTAAGTTAAATTGTTCACAATAATTCATCAGTAATCGATTGATTATATCGATGGTTATGAGTTAAGGTAATAACGTTTGGCCAATTTTTTGATAATAAAAAAACGCGGGTCCGGCTTATCATACCCTACCCCAAATTATCAATTAGAATATACCTAAACTAATTGAATACAAAAAGATATCTAATCATATTTATGTATAATTAAGGCTGCATGTTTTTTAATAAGTGGCCATCACTACATTCAAATTATCAATATTCATGGATGATCAAAACTAACCCGAATTACACTATAAGTATTCCAAATTACAGTGTAGTGTAACTTTTAAAAAAAATCTTATTTAATGGTGAATTAAAAATCATTTCGGCGCTGTCTTTATTTATAAAATGTTAAAAACAAAACAGTGTAACATTTAGTTACTTTATTGTACTGTTTAATGAAGGATAAACATGACCCTGACAGCTTGTTATACAAAAATAAAACATCAACATGAACAACGCCATTGTACAGTTATGGTCAATATACTCCAAGATATAATACCTGTTTGAATTTGTTTGGAACAATGTTGTTTATTTTTATACACTAAAACAAGCTGACAGTAATAAATTGTAAATAACCATAATTCAAATGGTGTATAAGTGGGTTAAATGGCAAGAAGAAGGGGGCCAATTTAAAAACTTTAATGTATATTAATGTATGCCTGCTTCTATCCTCATGAACAAACATACGAGAATAGGTTGTGTTAAAGGGGTGGAGGAATCACGGGTAGAGTATAGAATAAGCGGACCTCTGGTTTTTTATATGGAAATGATCAACTATATTTTATTATTATAAGTCATTGATATAAAGTCAAAAACCAATCTCTTATAATTAATTTTGAACAATAACTAGAATTCATCTGGCACCAACTGTGACATATTTGTTCAATTTGTTCTATAATGTCCCTTTAAATAAAAAAAGGTTACATTGGGTAGACACTTTAATAAGCATATCCTACACTCGTTATTCCGGCTTGTTTTTTTAATCGAATGGTTCGATATTTATTTATATTCCAAAGGTAATAATTCAATATTTTAATTCATTTAACTTAGCATATCGATCTATTAAACGTAAATAATAAACAGCAAGAAAGCATACTAATAATTTTTGAAAGGACTTTACCCCCTTTACAATTCACTTTTATTTATGTTTTCTTATAAATACGTTCTAAGTGACCGAGTTTTAAAACTACTAATTAATTGAAAACAAAAATTGAGGCTAATCACTACTAATTCAATTAGTTGCAAAGTACCTTTTGTCAAGGCCTTGTAAGCATGAACCTTTTTAAAAAATAAGATTATTATTGGCAAACCCAATCTAATGATGTAATAATCTAAGAGTAATGGACAATGTTAGTTTTCAAATTCTCCCCAACATCCTCGAAATGCAATAATAGTAAGGGTTGAATTGTTAAACTGGGGTTTTATAAGGCCAAGGTTGCTAAAAAAAATATGTTAAATGAGTAATTAACCCCACGTCCATGCAATAAATTATATTAATTTAAAATCAAAACTTAAAATTTACAACCACATTATAATCCTTGATCCGAATTAAATTTGAATCTTTCTTCACTGTTCAGTTTTACAGAGTTTCTTAAAATGTCCAAAAAGATCTTCAAGATTGATCGACCAGAGCAGAAAATGAAACAATAACATACAGTTTGTTGTGAAAGTCCATAAGTGACGATGATGTTGTAAAAGTAATCGTAGGAAACCAATTTAACTTCAGGTAAGTTGTTAGCAACGCTTAAGTAACGTTATAACATTGTTTAAACTTAGGTCTATCTGCTATATTACAGTAAGGTAATATAGCACCATTTAACTGGTGTACAATTTTTCATACTCATACTTTTTTACAAACATTAAAACTAATATTTATATAGCCTTACCAGGGACCATTGAATTTTTATATCTAATGGTCCAAAAATGGTAGGCCAACATAAATTATAGCTCTTTTGACCCTCTATCAAACCCACAAAACCAATTCTAAAAAAATAATTTACCTAAACTCTTACTAGACCCTAAAGTTTTAAAAATAAGGTAGTTTATTGTGTGTTGAAATTTATATTTTTAAATTTAATCTTACACTAATTATGTTTGTAAAATTGTAAAAAAACTCAATTAGATCCTTAAATGTTTCCTATAATGGACCCTTAAATTTGTGATTCCTCAAAAGACCTCTATTTTGTAATATATAATTTGATAAGACAACCCATTTGACATGCTTAATGCCAAAATATGTAGTGATGTATTATACCGAAGGCTGAAACTTTTGTAGTTTTAAAATTCAAGAGAACTGAAAAGTGGTGTGAACAAAAGTCCTTATATGATAAAACAGACTATAAGTGATAAAGGAAAAGTGTGTAACATCGCGACAGGTTACAAAAGTGGCACACATTGTATTTGACTGCATTAACCAAATATGGGATAGGGGATAGTGCTACATTATGGTGAAAGTCTGTGTCCAGTAGCACTAAACACTTTTAAACTATTTCAATTTCATGTGTATGAATTGAACGCTTAAATATGGTACTATTGTGGTAATTCTTTGAGTTTTGTCCATAATAGTGTACTTTAATGTTTTGGTTAAGTTTTTATAATAGTAATTTACTGAGAACAATAATTTATAAGGAGTGAAGTGCCAACTATCCTACAAACAATTAACCTTTTAAGCATAGTTTTATCTTTTTCTTTTTGTGTATGTTCATTAATAATTTAAAAAAAATTGTTTCCAGTACCTGTTTTATCCACACAAAAGTTGACTACAAAAAGAGGGAGACCGAGAAAGAAAACTGACAGAAGATGAAGTTGAAGAGTGAATGGAGTAGAAGAAGATTCGGATAACGAATCAAAGAGCAGTGAAACTTGTGAAAAACCCTCAGGTAAGATATTAGTTAAAACTTAACTGACTTTTAGTAGATTTTTAATAGCAAATATATACGTGAATTTTTTAATAACAGAGTTCATGATATGCAATTTTATTTCTGGCTTTAGTAATTAAAGACAAAAAAGGTAAGAACTCAATTACTTTTATTATTTACTGTATTCACTAAGATGTGATAATTACAAGAAGTTCTCATGCTTAGTAAATATTATATAACACAAAGTTAATACTTACAGATACAGCTCATGGAATTTGGCTCTATGGCTGAGACAAGCCACTTTGTCTCACGGATACCACCACACTTGTACCGGAACTGGGTGTTTTAACTCAGCCATATATAAAAAAATCAGAGGTGTTCGGTTGTGATTGTTTTATCGTAATATACTAAATTCCAGTACAAAAATACAAAAAATTGAATTTGTAGATATTTTACAATAAATACTTACTTGTTTAGCTTAGTTGTGTATATGCTATAATATATATTATTTCCCATAAACTTTGTTAAATAGAACAATATTTTAAATAATTGAAATCATGGTGCATTTCCAACTTCCAGGCCTTTGTGATGATGATGATTTGGATGGAGGAGAGATGTGCTCGTTCCGAACACCCAAGAAGAGGCAGGGTATGCTCTACAAGGCTGAGGAATCGGCAAGCAAAATCAGGACTGGCACAGGAACGCCGAAAACTAAACCTAGTACACCTTCACACAAGACCCCCATAAAAGCATTGACTCCAAATTTACGGATGACACCACGACGTAATACATCCTTTCCGCAGCCAAAACTCCTTCCACCAAACATACACCAAAGAAGAGCACTGGGACTCCAAGAAGAACTCAAGGAAAGGTTGACATTGTCGTTCCAAAGACACCATACCAGCTGCGAGTTAGGCAAAAAAAGGTATATACCGTACTACTGAATATTAAGAACAGTATAATTTGTATTATTGTTTGCAACGCAATTTGTGGCCATTCAAATTGTTTGGTCTTAAAAAAGAACTTAAGGAAATATTTGTAAGAAATGGTAATATAACCATATAATAGAGGTAAAGATATTTATCTGTTTTATTCATTATTATATTATTATAGTTGTTTGATTGTCATAACATACATAAAATATTTCACCAAGTTATTAGACCTTATATAGTTTAGTGTAATTAAGAACATTAAAATTTTGTATATCAGAAAAAGACTAACTCCATCTTATTTTTTATTAATTCAGCAAAATTTAGTTTGCATATTAATTGTAAATGCCTTATTTTGTCAAGAAAAATATGATAAAATAATTACAAATAGTCCTTCTGGCTCAGTTAAAAGTATTTATTTATTCTTATGGGATGTACATATATTCAATATTTCAAAAACTGAGATACGAACAAAAATATTTGTAAGAAACCATATAGGAAATGATATAAGTATTCCATAACAGTTTTTATTTTTATCTCTTACATTTATAAATAACAGAGTTATGAATTTTTATAAAGTTTGGATGACTGCTGTAATGAAACGAAGTAGCGTACCAAGCTGGCCAATGAACTTAGTTGAAATATTTAAAAATAAATGTTTGTAACAAGGTTCAACTTGTTTGGGCTTTTTTGGGACAGTTATTGTTTCCAAAATTTGAATTATACAGCATAGATAGATTTATAAAATTTATAATCGGAGATGAATTTGGACTTGCAGGTCATGTTCGGTGAAGTTATGGAGAAAATATTCGGTAAGAGCTACCATGAAAACAGTTGCAATAGGCTGGTATACAAAATTTGTATAAAATAATTTATTAATTATCAGTGCTACATGTTCATATAATAGTAAAATCTTTCTAAGAGATCAAGATGTTCTGTCAAGAACAGCATACAATTGTGATAGGTTTTATTAGACAAAGAATAACTTTGGAATGTCAGCCTCAAAAATAGTGTTTTAAAAAGTACTTCCAAACCAATGCAAAAAAGTTTAAAATTTAAATACTCTAAGTAATGAAAATTAAGAAAACATATGTATACATTAGGCTAGCAAAACATATCACTTGAAAATCTAAATACGTTCGTACCTAATTTGTAAAGAAATGTAATGACTACACGAAACTACTACTTGAACTCTTATAGCAAGAAAGCACTATTGTAAATTATGAAACATGAAATAGAAGATGTAGCGGTTTATTGTCATAAATTTAATTTTCATTCAGATAAGCACAATCTTGTGAGATATCAAAACCGAATCTCAAACGCACAGAATCTTAAATAAAAATTCAAATTCGAGAATCTGTCAATGGGGGATTCAACAATCGATTCTGTGGAGATCAACTGCATCATTGGTTATAATAAATCTGTGACCACGCTTAAATAAATACTCTGTAGGGCACACAGCTGATTAATTTTTTAGGTACCCCCAAGGGGTACATGAAGGAACATTAAAAAAAAACATGTTAAAATATTTTTTTGTGAAAAATTGTGAAGGCCTACATAATTTTTTTGTTATACTTAGTGCGTTTAACATAAAAAAATATTATAGTTTTTTGCAATTATTATTAAAAAGTTCAACATGTATAAATTAATAAAATTTTCTCCATCGTCGTTTGAAAGAATATAGTTATAAGGCTAACAATTAATTGTGGACATTTAAAATTTCTTAATGATTTATGTGAAAGGAGTATAATTAATTTATGCTATATTGATATGTACCAAACTTGGACTCATGAATTAGTAAAATAATTTTAGGGTGAATTCTTTTTCAACTTTTTTTCTTCCCGTAAACAAAATATGAAATTATTTTAAAGGGATTCTTCATGAAAGGTACATATTTTTGAACAATGTAACAAATATACATACATACGTATCCTTCAACTGCAGTTGTTGCTCAAAGTTTTCAATTAGGTATAATATTTTTATTACTATTGTTAAAATTGTGCTGTGGTACTTACTTCTAGTTTGGGGTGGTAATATATAGTTTCATATCTGTCATTCAATCATTTCAACCGGCTTGGTTCTCAAAACCAAGTATTCATTATACAAGTAGATATTATGAATGTTATATATATTGGATGTATTATTTTTTCATTATAATTAATAACTGAAATCACTGAGAACCAATAATTAGCTTAGTTAACCTAAACATGTCTTGCTAATAAATGTTTATTAACAGCTATCCAGGCGTACACAAGACAGAATGGAGGACTTTGATGATGGAGACAGTGATTTCCAAGGCAGCGATTGCAGCACCAGTGAATCAGAAGATTCTGAGCAAGAATCAAATAAAGAAGAAAGAGTCAGACAAAGAAGAGGAAGAATCAGACAGTGACCTCAGGAAAGGGTAGTGAGGATGCAATACCCTCCTGCCGCAGATCCCTCCGCTTTCAACCTCCACCTGCCACTCCTTCATGTAAAAAGAGAGGGAAAGAGTTTAACTATGTGAGTTTTTGTACTTAATTTATGTTTTGGTACTTTTGTATAATCCGGAAACCATTCTGTCCCTATCTACTATTTGTTATTATGCGATATGGGCAGGTGTAACTTAGGTTATCATAAATATTTTACTGGCACTACCAAAGTTAACCTTCATGAGTGCTCACATAATCTGAGCTTGAATTTAGGTACTATCTCGAGGGATGTTTTTCTTTTTTCACTAGAAGTGCGGGATGCCACTGATGCCCACACTAATGTCTCAACTGGGACAGAGTGGGCTCTGGAAAATACCAAAGTACCTATAATTTTTATATTGTTAGAAAGTGAATGAAAAATATAACATTCATAGTAATACTGGTATTCTTGTATCACAGACACTTGTAATGATTGATGTGTTTGATTTTCCGTTTTGAGCTGTTATCTGAGACAGCTTAGGAATACTCTGTGGAAAATAGAATTATTAACCCTTTGAACCCCAGACTAAAATATTGATGGTGGAAAAAAACGTACCAAAATCATTTGACCTAAGAACTACCGAGAATCCCCGGAGCAGAAACAGCTGTTTTGCATACTGTTTGTAAAAAATTAATACTTTTGCTATTTTTTATGCTATTGTCTTGTATTACACACCAAAATGTCCAGAATGAAATTGTAATACACAGAAAAAGATTAGTCTGAAGTATAAAAAATGTTTAACAGCATTAAAATAATTTTAAAATATATGTATATAGATTTTTAGGCAAAAAAATTGATTTTAAGATTTTTTAATTAAAAAATAAGAAATATTTTTACCATGGGCACCCACATTTTATTTTTTCTAAATTTAGTTTTGTGTATGTACAAAAAAAATTATATTGATATCTCTAAAAATAAAACTTTTTTTGAATTTTTATATAAAAGTATGCGACTTGTAAAAACCTCTAGGCGTACAACACAAAAATCACTGATATTACCTAAATAAATAAATAGTCAAAATTGTTGGTACTTACGATTTTGTATTTTAATAAAATACATATAAATATGTATTAATACTCATAAAATAAGTATTTTACGATTTCAAATAAATATGTATTAAACGCATATACCATGGGCGACGATATTACGTCGCCCGGGGGATTCTCGCAACTTCATTGGCGACGATACATCGTCGCCGCGGGGATCTTCGCATATCTTTCTCGGCGACGATATTTCGTCGCCTGGGGTTCAAAAGGGTTAAAAAATTAATTTTTTATGTGAATAATAGACAGAATAAGTGAGAGCAACCCAGTGTATTACTCGACATAGTAAATTTAATTTTGTTAAATGTGAATTTTATTTTTTCAGTAGTTCTACCATAAAAATGGATGTAGCTCACACTCTTCGTGGACATTACAAATCTGTTTAGTATTACTTTATTCATACAGACAGAAACAGGAATCCCCCAAAACATTGGCAGTCTTCCTGTGATTAAGATGACGATTTTATATATTCTATAGTGAATTTGAAACATTCCAGTTGAAGTTTTTGTTAAGTTTTCATGTGAACAGACAGATGGAAGTATTGACGGAAATTGAGTACCTCATGAGTTCGGTGCGGACATAAAATTGTTACTCCAAATTCAGAAACTAAAAGTGGGATCTTACAAACTAAATTTAGTCGTTCAGTGCAAATAATGAAATTGAGTTGTAGCATATTGAATCGTTCAATAAATTTTGAACTAAATAAAATTAAATAATATAATAAAATCAATATAATATTTTTTGGTTGATATTGTAAATTATCAATATTAAATAAAAATAGTCTAACTATTTGCACCATTACAAGAGAATACAAGTATAAGAAAAATATTTAATGAAAATAAATAAGTTCAATGCATTCATAATATTTCATTTAAAACCAGTCTACATTCTAAATTGGATATGAAATATATTGTATTTTTTTTGCATGTTTTGACAGATTGGTTTTTAAGTGTGTAAAGCTTTAAGTAAACCATAAACTGTGGACAGATTTATCATTTTGTATTTCTAAGTCTTTGATACTCTTCCATTTTAACCCCCCTCACCAAAACTGTTTTGATGAGAACTGATTCTATTTCTGGAGGACCTCCTCTCTTGATTTTTGTGAATAATTTGGTTCTGCTTCTCATATTACAATACATAATAGATACTAAAATATAATTTGAAATCATCATAAGTATCCTAATAAACATCGTACAGATTAGACTTCATCTGTTGCACAGGTGTTCACTGCCGATGAATACTTCCGGTCACAGTCCGACAAGTGCGTAACGTCGGACCACAACCTGAAGTCGTCTCAAGAGTTCCCACACACACCTCCCCGCCCTCAGTCTCCCCATACTCTGCCCCTCTCACCAGCATGCGCTGGCCTCGCGGAGAGCAGGCGACATGCACATGTTCCAACGCTGGATGTTTGCGCTCAGGTAGGCTCAGTAGTCATTCTGTGTGTGTCAGTGTTTCGAGATAATAAATAATAGTGATATTATTTTTACAATTCAGGTATTTTTACTGTTTAAGAATGGTTTTCTATATTTTAGGAGTTCAATTAGTGTTTTATTTCAGTAAAATTACATGTATCTTAAGAATAGCCTATTTTATGTTTAAACCGTTAAAGCATAAAATACTTGCTGCGTTAACCTGGGATTAGTGGCTCATTTATTGTAAAAATATTAATACTAAATTTTCTCAATGCTTGGTTATTTCTCCAGAGTACACGTTATTGGCTGAGCGCTAGTGAAGCCTATCACTCGAGGCACTAGAAAATTTCATCACCACAACGATATCCCAAAAATGAACTGACCTATAGACTTGAAGTTATATATTATGAAGCTTCATTTCTATAGGAGGAGTTTGATGATGGTGTATATCACTCCATGTGATTTGGCTGATCGTTAACCAATATTTTTACAATTGGTCTTATGGATAATCATAATGACAACGAGAAAATATCAGAATTAATAAATTTGTTAATAAACTCAGTACACTCATAAGAGTTAAATCTCATGTGATATTTTTATTCATACAGTAAAAGAACAAATCGTTAGAGTCAATGCCAAAAATCGGTGACAATAATTTATATCAGCGCATTTTAACATTGTAGTGTACTCTTTAGCTTACTGGGACATGTATTATTTATTTAAAAGTAACTTGATGAACAAAGATTTAACCCTTCCAACGCGGCTAACGCCTAAAGACGCAGAACTGCCGATGCTTTAAACGCGGATAATGTCTACAAACGCAAAAGCTTTACTTTTGAAATGGCGAAGAATTAGTTGTTAAAACTTCCGTAAGAGAGCAGATCGATGTTCCTTTCGACTGTCGGGACTAGACAAAACGCTTTGTCACCGTTGGTGGACGTTGTAACGGTATCTACTCGGGTTGAAAGCAATTGCCACCATTTTTTGTATGGCCTGTGGACACGGCATACGCTTACAGACGCGTTTGTTCATTCAGCTGTTTTAACTACATGTGTGTTGGTCGTTAATAAAATTCTCAAAAAAATGTAATATTACATGTTTATTATTTTTTCTTATAAAGGTAATACCAAGGAATATGAAACAAAAAATTAGCATTGGGAAATTTAAAAAAAAAAATATTTTTTTATGTCTTTGAAGCGTTTGACAGTAATTTAAATTAGCGCTTTAAGGGTTAATATGTCATGAAGCAGATATTCCAAGAAAGATTTTATCTGGAAACTCTATTATTTTGTATGAAACAGGTCATATATTTACACAGTCCCATTTAAATAAGTAAACCTTCATATGATACACACAAGTGGTTTAGTAACATTTAAATAAAATTTAAAATAAGTGATTTTTTTTTCATTCATCAACTAATTATGATTCGTCTTATATCACTGCAGTGTTTCTTTGAGACAGAATAATACAATTTTAAATTAGAGCCCCTGATCAATTTTTAATGTCTCTATTCATGTCTTATTCTATTAGTGAATACAGTTCAATACAATTTTCATCTGTTCTAGCCAAGGATTTAGTATTCTCGCTTATGGACTTGGCTCCAAGTACAAAATACTGCAAAAGTTTCACAAAGAAATGCTGTCTAATAGCCATGTTGTTGTCGTGAATGGTTTCTTCCCTAGTATCAACATAAAAGAGGTAAGCCATAATTATATTTAAGGATTAGATTTCATAAATGTAGTCTGTTAGGTAATGTGGTCTGGTAGGTGTTGTGGTTAGAAGTATACATTTTCCTTGTAGTGTGTAATAATTATTGAAATGCAATTAAAAGTTATCGTCTGGCAAATTTACTTCTTGCAAATATGCAAAACACATTTCTTGCCCTTATTAAAAAAAAAAAAAAAAAAAAACAAACAATTTACCACAAAATATAATAAGTAACTCACATTATATATATTGTAATTTATTTACCCCTACAAGTTCACACAATATACATAGCCCACATAAGCCATATATATATATATATACAAAACTAATGACTATGGACACCAACAATATGTCAGCGGACACTTTGTACTCAGTAGGCAGCTTAGTATTTGCTAAAATAAAAGGTTATCCCTATTGGCCAGCTGTAATCAAAGAAATAAAAAAAAATCGAAAAAAATATAAAGTACCAAGTCACTTTTTTTGGTGATAATACTACTGCCTTTGTCAAAACTGAACGAAATATGTCAGTATTTCGGAGTATAAAAAAATTCATGGCAAAATCAAACCTGACAATTTTAAAAATGAAAAATTTAACGAAGCCCTAAAACTGGCTGAAATTGCCTCAAAAAAACCTACAAACAGCAGCCCACTGGAGAATGATTAGAAGACTCTCATCCCTGTACTTTTAAGCAAAAAAACTAATAAAAATTTAACAGGAAATTTGAGGCACTTTCAACAACTCCATTGTGGAACTTGAAAATAGCCTCATTGAAAGTAATCTCTTAGAAGATTCTAGTAACGATGACCATAAATTAACAGATGGCTGCGAAAATCGGATCAGCCCTGTTAGAAGAAAATAATGTCCTAAAAGAAGCAAAGTTTAAACTAGAAACCAGATTATTGATAATGGAATCAAAGGTTAGGGAAATGGAAACCAATGAAAGAAAGTACATTGACGAAGTTGAATTGCTAGTACGGCAGACTGCTGAATTACAGGATCGACTTGAAGAAGAGAAGAAACTCCGTCAAGAAACACAAGCTATCTCTGAGGAGCAGGACCTTGAACTATGCCAACTCATCAACAAACAATCAAAAACAATAGACGAACAGAAAAATACAATTCTTACTCTACAAAAGAAAATTATAAGTCAGGGCGCAATAAATAAAACATACCAGAAACTCATACACACAAACCAATACCCCAGTGAGTGACAACACAAAATATTCTGTAAGCTCAGCACAACTTTTGATTGACCTTGAAGAAATTAAAACTAAACTTAACCAGATGGAGGCAATGCTCAGGTTTCTGAAGACTGATTTGAGCCAGGAAAATAAATCGTACCACTGCAATGCAAAATAGTCAATCTCTTAAGAAAATAAAATGTACAGACAGAAAAACTAATGTTTATAGTGTCTCTCTCCAAGCTGCCAAATACGCACAAGTATATCAGAAAGAAGTGACTGGGGACACCTGAGTCGATTCTATTCATGACTCCACAACAACCTCGGCTGAGGAGACTGACTCCGAGACACACATACCTACCATGGCTGAGACACCTGTGATTACCGCAGCAGAAAAGACTATGAACATTACAACAAATAGTTTCTGAAAAACCTCAGTAAAGACTACTTGGAATACCCTGACTGACACAAACATTGCCTACTGCGGCTGAGAAAATTATGACTGCAGGATCCAAGACATCGCCTACTACCGCAGCTGAAAAGCGCATGTCTACCGTGGCTGAAACGAACCTAAACTGTAGCTCTCCATTTCAATCCTCTCAAGTTTCTCTCTCAGGGGAAAAAAAAAACCACCCCATACATCCACAAAACTAAAGGATGGCGGAAACATACCAAGATTTCTTCAACAAAAATATTGACAAGGCCAGGAAAACTGCGGAATGAAATACTTACTACTGCCTCAAAACAAGCCATAAACGCCGGTAACAAAAACCTGTTCATCAAACTCCAAATAGAACTACTACAAAACTAACTAAGAAACCTTTTTTAGCCCTTCGCCAGTGGAAAGAATACAGATACAAAACAAGAAAATTTCACAACTCACACCACCACAGAAAATACAATGGAGAAATAGTAAAAGGGATATAGAAGTACTGAGAGTATTCCATCAAAATGTAGATAGAATATCGAACAAGGTAGATATACTAAACGACACTCTACAACAAATTATGAATCCCGATGTGCTGGTACTTACTGAACATGGCCTAAACAAAAATAAATTGAAGGAAACAAGACTAGACGGCTATGTCCTTATGGAGAGCTTCAGTAGAGAGAATCACCTCAAAGGAGGGACAGCCATCTATGTTAGGGAAGATCTAGCAGGTAGCACATCCAACTTAAACATAGCAGACTGGAGCACTGAGCTTATATGTGAAGTGGCAGGAATAAAAATCACCATAGACAAGACAGACTACCACATTATTGGGGTGTACAGACCTGAAGGTGACTTTACCACAGCAGTAGATACCCTGTCAAATGTATTGGAGGAAATCCCAACATGGAAGAGCCCAGTAATAGTAATGGGAGACATTAATGTTGACTGTCTAGGCACTGGCCCGAAACAATCAATCTTAAATGATACACTTACCAGTTACAAACATTATCAGGCTAAACCTACTACCACCAACCAGGATTACAGACCACAGCTCCACTTCAATAGGACATGATCTGCACAAATCAACCGGACTCCAAAATAAGAGCTACAGTAATACAAGCTTATGTCTCAGATCACACAGGCCAGCTATGCAGCATCTATGATAAAGATAAGTCTCATCAACCACCCACATACAGTTAATACTGCTGCTGAAACACCTCCTACAAAAGGAAACCTGGGAAGATGTAAACGGACAAGAGTCTGTTGAATCCTCTTACGACTGTTTCATAGAAACCCTCACATATAACTTAAATATAGCATGCCCCAATATCAGAAAACAAATCTCACAAAAACGAAAGCCTCAGATACATGACTATGAACTAAAGCTGAAGAGAGACAGCTTCTTCAAAGCCAAAGAAAACCTATACTCTTACGGGGAGCGAGCAAAATAAGATCGACACTAATACAAGGAAAAAAAGAATACGATCTCCACCTAAAAAATGTAAGAAAACAAAGAGCAGCAGATTTTATTAAAGACTCAGACAACAAATCTAAAGCTATGTGGAAATTAATCAATAAAGAAAGGTCAAATAACAGCTGTGGAAATGAACTGTACAAACTACATGTTAATGGGAGAACAATAGAAAACCCAGCTACGATCACTGACCATTTGAACTCATTCTTTGTGAATATAGCCAACGATACCTTGGCAAATATTGAAAGACCTGACGTAGAAGTACCACAACACACTAGATGACTCAATACTTGGTAGCCTCTTCTTCTGGTCAACTGACAAACCAGGAAGTGAGCAAGATAATAAAGACAATGAAAACAAAAACACTCCGCTGGTCCAGACGAGATATCTCCAGCAATAGTGAAAACATGTAAGGAAGAATTGGTACAGCCACTAGTCAACATAATGAACAAATCGCTAGAGCAAGGTATTTTCCCCGCAAAACTCAAGCTAGCCAGAGTGTACCCGAAAACTCAAAAATGGAGATCCTACCGATCAGGGGAACTACAGGACCAATATCCTTACTATCTACTTTCTCTAAGATCTTAGAGAAAATTGTATTGACCAGACTTCTACATCACTTCACCATAAAACAACAGTCACATGAAGGGACAACATGGTTTTACAGCGGGGCACTCCACAACCTCCGCGATTGCCAGCCTCGTTGAATTCATTATCCAAGCTACAGAAGAAGGAAACTCAACATCAGCAATTTTCCTAGACTACAGTAAGGCTTTTGACTGTATCAACCATGAGATGTTACCTAAGTAAACTGAATAAACTGGGAGTCAGAGGCCTAACTGCCAAATGGTTCAAAAGCTACCTACAAGGAAGGAACCAAACAGTTGAAATAACTAGAAACTGCAGATGGTGTAAAAAAAGAAAAATCAAGTCAAAACCATTGCCCATACAGAGAGGAGTCCCACAAGGATCAGTCCTGGGACCTGTTCTCTACATCATCTTTGTCAATGACCTCCCAGACTACCTAAATAATCTCTGCTCAACACTAATGTATGTGGATGATACAGTGCTTTTACTGAAAAACAGAACACCTAGCACACATTGAGGTTGGGTTATACATTGCTGTCAATAATGGCACAACCAATACTGTGAGAGAAATGACCTAACATTAAATAAAAAAAAGAGCCAGCAGCTAATCATTGGAAAGAGCAAAAGAAGAGGTATGCGTGCTACTAGACCTAGAACAAATTGGAAAAGCTAAGTACCTTGGGGTCACAATTGACGACAAATTAACATGGACTGACCATATAAAAAACCTATGCAGCAAACTTAGCTCTGCCCTATATGTACTGAGGAGACTCACTCACGTCTGCAATCAAGACATGGCGAAGACTGCTTATTATGCCATCTTCGAGTCGCACCTCAGGTATGGGCTTGTGGTTTGGGGAGGAACCTCCAAGGCAAACCTCCAGAGAGTCTTAGTGCTCCAGAAAAGAGCTGTTCGCATCCTCACTGGTCTGGGACCCAGAGACTCCTGCCGAGAGGCCTTCAAGGAACAGAAAATCCTCACTGTAATAGACATATATACTGGAAACAATACTCATTGCTGTGCGGCAAAACCCAACAAGAGGTAATGAAACT
The DNA here is from genome assembly GCF_021130785.1 of Homalodisca vitripennis. Taxonomy (NCBI): domain Eukaryota; kingdom Metazoa; phylum Arthropoda; class Insecta; order Hemiptera; family Cicadellidae; genus Homalodisca; species Homalodisca vitripennis. The sequence continues at coordinate 15,190 of NW_025777025.1, forward strand.
CACAATCACAACACAAGAACAGCAAATAACTTTAACTTGCCAATACATTGACTAGCAATGTTTGAAAAGCAACCCACATATGTAGGCTCTAATTTCTGGAACATCCTACCTGAAGAAGTGAAGAAAGGAAAGACGCTGAAAATGATCTCACGCTGGCTCCTCGACCGTCCCTACTACACAGTGGAAGAATTCAAAAACTGGAGGAGGGACCCTCAACCGTGGACTGACTAAAATCATGCCAGAAACTAAGTATCACAAAACACAACACTTACACCATTATAACACAAACACTATTTTTTGACTTTTAATCTGTTCTCAAGGAATATGACTAATAAATGGTTTCTGTTTCTGTTCCATGCTCATACGCACCCACTGTGGTCCCTCCCGAAACTCTGCAGCAACCTCCTTGACCTTTAAACTTAAAAAACAATACATCGATCCAAATTTATAACTTATTATTACTAGTAAATTATTACACATTTTCTAATATAATTGTTATTTCTACGAGGGCTAATCGAAGATTCCATCGCCAGGCAACTTCACAAATGATGGCACTGATTTAACCAGCGTCCAAATTCTTTATCAGAACTAAGCTTAAGAAGTATAGATCTAAAATTGTAAAGTATCTATTGTAAAATACATTTAACCCTTTGAACACTGATATAAATTTAGTAATTTTTTAGATTACGCTCATTTAATGTGGAAAATAAAAATGAAAATTCCTTAAAGCTAATTTTTTTATTCATTCCTAATGACTAATAGTCACACACAAAAAAATAAATTTTACAATAATGTAATACTTGCATTAAAATAATCACATTTTTTCATAATAATGGAATATTTGGCAATGTTTAGAGCGCAAAACAATTTAAGTAATCATTCGTGTTACCTTTTATAAGATTAATATTTATGCTGGTAATTGTTAACCTTCGTTAAAAATTTCAGGCCCTATACTGACTTAGTGGTGTTAGTCATTCTCTTAATCTGTACTCAAAAAACATAAAGACAGATATGAACAAAAACCCCTTGTATATAAGGAAGGAGTATGTCACACCATCTGTTGCAAGTTTAACCCTTCCCACGCCGTAGATATTACAATGGTGTAAGACTTTGACCAAAACTCCAAATACAGTTAAATCAGATATTATAGATTATGTCTCTTGGAGAGTTTTTAAGTTCACAAAAGACCTTTGAAATGCCCTGTGCTTATCGCTGTTGCCAAGGAAGTATTTATAAACGACCTTCACTCAGCAGCAGGAGGAGGTGAGTATCCTTTGTCTAACTCCAACCGCCTGCTCGTCAGTTCTGCATCTCCTACAGAGCTGTAACTAAACATATCCGTGGCGTGTATTACTGCTCTCTTGGGTATCACGAGTGCGCGTCTACTATGTTTCTCGTTATTATTCTTCATCATGTGGTAGTGTTGTGATTAGTTTGAAATATTTATCTTGTTTTATAGTGAAATGTAATTTATCTTTTCAATTTAATTACATTTTACAATGCAATTGAAATTTATTTTAAATAAGCAGTTTTGTAATAGTTCTTTTGTTATTTTTATCAATAAATACGCTAATTTGAATTAAAATGCCCTGTTTCATAATTTTTGGCTTTTACCTTTTATAATTTAGTTATAATAAAAATTAGCTTTGAACTTAAAGAAACAAAATTGTTTGCTTGTCTTTGCGTTATAGAAAAGTTTTATTAGTAGCATGCGAAGGGTTAAAAATTAATTTTATTGTATTTTTAATAGTAAATTTTTTTACCACTGACGCCATGGATAATCTGAAAAGTGGATAACTGCATACAGATAGTTGATAGTTTACTGTATGTTGAATATATGTTTATGTATATTGTATGAATAAAATACTGGAAACGTTCTGTACGTTTACATTAAATCTGAGATGCTTTTAAGATGTGAGAAAGCTTGAAAAGTAAAGGTTAAAATTGTCAAAGGTTCAGTACATGAGATAGTACCAAACTACATTTCAACTGTAGATAACTTATTTATGTGATTGTATAGAAATTGATAATTCAACGACCTTGTGTGAATAAGTAGACTATCAAATCCATTGTACATTATTCATCCCATACAGATGAACTTACATTTCCTCTAAATAAATTAGCACCACTAGGAAGAAAAATATAATTTTCTGTTTTTTTTTTGTTTGTTTGTGGAAAGTACTGTTTTATAATCTCGAAATTAAAAACAATACATTCTTAATTGCTCGAACCTATTTTTCAGCTGTCTCAAGTCAACTTGTTTTGATTAGACTTAAGGTAATTGAACCAAAAACATTTTTTAAATGTAGACGATTATAATCTTGTTCGTCCAACAGATAGTGGATATGATAGCTCGAGACTTGCTCGGGTTGACGTATGTGCTGCCATCCGCACATGCCACAGTCGACTGGATAGAGAGCCGACGGTGGACGCCTCGTGTGTTCCTGCTTGTACACAACCTGGATGCAGAAATGTTGCGCTGCGACAAGACTCAACGTGTTCTGTCTCGCCTTGCCAGCCTGCAGAGGGTGCATCTCATTGCTTCCGTTGATCACATAAACTGTCCGCTCTGTTAGTACTCCAATTTTATCTTCTTATTAATAGTAGAATAAGAAAGCAAACAAATTTCAGGTATTAACTTTTAAAGAAGGAATCCCTAGTCAATTCTCAAATAAATCCAGCTTTTGGGATCCACACAGAAAATCATAATTTTGATTTAAAATCTGTGACAACACAAATATTAATTACGAGGTAAGTTTGCACAAAATGTTGAATTACATGTAATACTCAACTAAAATTGTTTCTAATTAATTTTTTTATTACAAAACTTCTATTTCGAGCTATAAACAAATTATTTAAATTAAATATTTGCAGATGCTATAAAAATATGTTATGGATATTATCTTAAACGGTTCATGTATTTTTACTGGATTCCACATAATTCTCCCATGAAGTGTCATACAATTGTTTCTTCTCCTATTATGCGTAAAAATAGTGTAAGAAGAACCCTTAAGTGTAAAAAATATTTTTTAAATGCTAAAAAAACATTTTTTAATAGTACTGATGGTGATATTAAGCATTGTGATCCAGAGTTTGTGGGAGTGATTGGGTCAGTGAAAGTCCATAATACTGTTTTTAAAGTTTATTATTGACAATGGATGATTTGATAGGATGACAGGTTTCGGACTTTTCCTATCATTAATGTTACAAAAAAACGGAAAACGGAAACACTTTTCGAGGATTAGAATCTAACCTCTTCATCAGGTGTCAAAAAATCTTAAGGTTAAGTGACACAAACTAAGAAAATCTAGTAATTATATATTATATGAATATGATACTTCAATCTTTGAATTGCAGTGTACTGTTTTTCTAACATTAACGATGGAAAGTGGCTGAAAATCTGTTATCCTAACCAATCCATAATATTTTAGTGGGTTCCATATAATACCGAAGTACCGATTTTTCTTTTTCACTGGGATTTATTTTTGGAGTGCGCTCATTGTAATACTGTTACACCTGTCTAGTGTGGGACCAGGGCAAGTTGAGTGGCTACAACTTCATGTGGGAGGATGTGACGACGCTGCTGCCGTACGTGGAGGAGACCAGCTACGAGACGTCTCTGATGGCGGCAGAACAGTGGGACCTTGGCGCTCTCATCACTGCTCAGTGTGTACCGCTCACACCCCACCCCACAATTCGCGCGGCGTATTCCGCATCATCCTGGAGAAAACACCTGGGACGCCAACAGCCAGAAATACACAGGTACCATTGAGTTTAGACAGAGTATACTGCCACTATATGCTTCATGTGTTAAGTGTTTTTAGATTCAGCTACACAGGAGTCATTAATGAATCGATTGTCAATCAAACTACTCTTTTTTGAATGCAGCTTGGCTAGTGCAAATTTTTTCTTTAGTCCTAAAAGGACCTTTGTACTGCTTCCGGAGTGGCAGGATATTCTGGATGTGTAAGATTGTGGGTAGAAACCGCCTCCTGTCGAGATCCATGAGGAAGAAGTTTAGGCATTTTCTCAGTCATTGTCTCCGTGGAAGAAGGGAAAGCCAGCTATGTACCATCCTCTCCAGTTTAAGCAGGCAGGGGTGGCACAACCTTATGTTTAGGCTAGCAACAGTCCGTAACACTTAGGGAGTCCCACCAACTCCAAAGTCATAAATACAGCTTATTATTACAGCCACGTCAAAATCTTAAAACTAACAATAATGAAGACTATACAGCACAGCAGTAATTGGTAGCAGAATACAAAAATGCAATAATCATTAAAAATCCATATTTCAATTTTGAAAAATTCATTTAAGCTATAAATTGGATTCTCTAACAGCCAGGAGTAGAACTTGTGTTTCAATCTGTCAAAGGGATATGAAATCATTTGTCTTTCAACAAAATTATAAACCTTCAAAAATACCACAACAAAGCTTTTAAGAGTTTTACTTAACCAACATTGTCCAATTGCAGCATTTTTTTATCATGTGTGTTATGGCTATGAATTTTATTTAAATTTAAGTAAATTTGGATTTTTATGTATATAGGCAGCTAAATCATTGATATATAAATTTACAACTGTATGGAGTCGGAAGTTTATTTATTTATTTATTTATTCAAACAATTTTATATGACAGCTACAGAAACATGTTCCAAAACAGCTATCTTAACTAAGTTACAATATATAGACATAAATAGTAATGTACAAGTTATAATGAAAATAATATTCTGGACAGTCACGTTAAAAAATAACCAAAAGCATATTTTTATCTAAACTTAAACTAATTCTATGAATAACTCTAAACTCAATTAGTTAAACTAAACAGGAATATCAATATAACTAATCTAAATCAAAAAGGTTGCTACATTTCATTAAAAATACACTTAACTTATCATTAAAAACATCTAGATCGGAAGCATAACAATTTAATAATCTCAATATTTTGTATAAAGGAAAGTTAAAATGTGACAGTGTTTTACACCTTGGTAAGGAAAACAAATTAAATGTTCTTACACTTCGTCCAGGTACATATAAATGAATGTTCTCTAATAAAAACCTGCTATCGATAGAACCATTTAAAACTTTGTGTGTTAAGGATGCTAATGAAAGTTTTCTTCTCAGAGACAGTTTAGGGGCAGCAAAAATGTTTCTCAAATCGGAAGTAGGAAAATCAAAGGGACATGAACGAGAAAATCTTTTGAAATATAAATATCTTAGAAATTTATTCTGGAGAATTTCTATTTTATCACAATCAGACTTGGTTATTGAATTCCACACTACCGCACAGTATTCCAATTTGCTTCTGATTAAAGTTTGGGTACAACCTTATTATGGCTTCTGTATCTTGGAAAGACCTAGTATTTCTTTTAACAAACCCTAACAGCTTATAAGATTCAGCTATCACGCTATATACGTGATCATTAAAAGTAAGAGTGGAATCAAAGATTATGCCCAAGTCCTTTATTGTATTGACTGACTTTAACGGAGTACTTCCAATATGATATAAATTATTGATAGAAACATTTCTCCGAGAGTATGACATAGCAAAACATTTCTGGACATTGAGATATAATTTATTAAATAAACACCAGGAACTAAGTTGATCAATTGAGATTTGTAACAGTTGTGTATCTAATGTACTGTTTATTGGTTTGAATATTTTTAAATCATCAGCAAACAAACAAACACTTGCAGTCAGAGAAGCAGTCTGGTAGATCATTAATAAAAATTAAGAAAAGAAGAGGCCCCAAATTTGAGCCCTGGGGCACACCCGAAGAACTGTGAAATATTGAAGATCTAGTACCAGAAATTGAGACATACTGAGGTCGATTTTTTAGATATGAAGCCATCAAACTGCAAGCCCTCATTGAGAACCCCAAATTTAATAATTTATTTAACAGAATATCATGGTTAACTTTGTCAAATGCCTTAGAAAAATCTGTATATATTACATCCAGCCTACCCCCAACATCGAGTTCAGAAGAAATATTAAAAGAAAATTCCATTAGATTAGTCGCAGAAGACCGTTTAGGAAGAAAACCATGTTGCTCAGGGCGAATTTTACTCCTAACCGCATTGAAAACTTGTTTATATAAAAGTAGTTCATAGACCTTAGCAAATGAATTTAATAAAGAGATAGGCCTATAATTTTCTATTTTATCTTTATCGCCAGATTTAAAAATAGGAGTCACCTTTGCTTCCTTCCATCTGTGCGGAAATACACAGGACGAAAGCGATAAATTAAACAAAAAACATAAAGGTTCAGCTAATACTTCACCACAACCCTTTACAACATACGCTTATGAAGTTTGGTTTACAATGCTCTCTAGGCTCACATTTTTTAACAGCTTTAATAGCCTTCTGCAGTAATAATATTTCTTGAATCCTAGAGCAGTTACTTTACAGTACTAATCCATATCTAAAAACAGATTGTAAGAAGGCAAAATATGCAGCTCTAATATAATTTACTGGTATTATATCATTCAGTCTACTCAAGAGATAAATAACTCATGACAGTCTTTTATTTTAAGTAGTCAATGTGTGCTCCCCATGTCAAATTTTTGTCTATATTAATACCCAAGAACTTTAATATGTTTTGAGAAACCATCATCCAATGAATCCAAATTGTGTCTAAGAAAAATAGAATTAGTTTACTTTTGTCCTTACTAAGCAACAACCCATTTGCATGAAACCAATTTGAAGCATTTTTTATTGTATCATTTGCCAACAGTTCAATATCATTAAAATTTTTACTGGTAGAAGGTTGTGTCATCTACTTAGAAAATGGTTTTCGAATTAAGAAAGGCAGATAAGTTATATAGATTAAGAAAATTGAGGGACCCAATACGGAGTCCCCTTGTGGAATGCCCCAATCCATGGTAGTTTCCTCCGACCACTTACCATTGACATTTACCAGTTGTCTACGATTAATGAGATTCAAATAAATGTAAAGTTTACACAGAAAATCCATAATATTTTTATTTTATGATGAGAATTTTACTAATGACACAATCAAAAGCATTGCTCAAGTCACAGAATGTAGCCAGTACAGTATTAAATATATAGTTGAAATATTCACCACAATTCAGTTCAATAGATTTATATAATTTTGATTCAAATTCAAAACACAAGTTGATATAGATCTTGAAATGAGTTCTTTATAAAAGCTTCTATTTTGATGAAGTAACATTGGTTTTCTTTCCCAAATTTATAAGTTCTTTACCGCAGATTTTTGTCTTATTTATGTACTCTATTTTAATACATTTAAAATTAAGTTAAAAAATAAGAACTGTGTCCAAAAAATCTAGTTCTTTATGTGTTTGATTGTAAATGTTTTTTTTTTCAAATTTTGAATTTTTGAAAACTTTGAATTTAATACATTGACATTTTTGGGTGTTCTATTTTTAAATATTTCTATTCTTTGTAATTTACGGAAAATACATGTTATATTGTGTAGCAAATTAATAATTTTTTTAAATTTCATAAATACCTTGTGAATATGCTGATCAGGGCTTAGCAGTAGAAGGGTTATTGCAGTAAACTCTGACCAAAAAGGCACTCTTCTCCTTTCCATGACTTTTAAATAACAATGTTTCTAACAGTTGGGTTTACTGTGGTAGGAATGGCATTCAGTGAGCTGTACGGCCGGTGTCGGGAAGAGATGTTGGTGACGAGTGACCTTGCGCTGCGTACAATGCTCACAGAGTTCCTCGACCATCAGATGGTCAAGTGGCGTAGAGACGAGCACCTGTACATCCCGACAGACCTTAGTGTACTGCGGCAGTTCCACTCTCAGATACAGGACAGCTAGCAACAGTTTTATGACATGCTCTGGTATAATCAGAAAGCAGTCAATTTTCTGTAGATAACGATCTCAGTTTGCTGGTTTTATTTATTTACATGTACAGTAATACTTTGGCAGTTTCTGCTGTTTTAAGTGTATCCTTTAATTTATTTATATCTTAGTACTAATGTAACAAATTGCGATGATGTGTTGGTTGTGATGTGTATGCAAATATTGGACAAAAAGACGAGTGGTTATATTGTATTCTGGTGAGTTTTATAGGTACAGAAGTAATTTTAGTGAATTATCTGTGTACAGAAATTATTTTACGAATGAAACAAATAGATTAAGATACAAATTAAGTAACTGCTTCATTGACAGTTGGAGGCTTTTGATACATTTTTCAACAAAAATACGATAAAAGCGATTAAAAATATCTTTTATTAAAAAATTTTATTCTTTAAATTTATGATGTCTTATCCAACCATTTCTTGTTATAATAAAACATAATTCAATGTGTGCCTTGTGTCAGTTCATTCATCCTTAGTTTTTCAGGATAATATTAATGATATAAATTACCCAAAATGATTGTTCATTCATTGTCAGTACAAATGTTACACCTGTCACATTGGCAAGTCACCTGTTGGTGAAAACTTTGCAATTTTAATTTTCTAAGTGGAAAGTGCTCGTTTTAATCATAATAATTCATTAATATTCTCAAAATATGAACTGAATATTTCAACAAAATTGTATTGCGACTGCTTAAAAGAAGTAATACTATGACATATCTTAATTTATTTACAATATCGCAAAACACAAATACAAAAAATAAAAATCGTATTCTACTTAATTTTACTTCCAAGAAGTACATGTACCTTAAAGTAATACAATATAGAAAGTAGGTTAAATCCTTTTAGATTCTTTTCTTTCTTTCTTTAATACTAATAATTAGGTCAACAAATTTTAAATAATAAGGGAAATATTGATACCATGTAAGGATGTGCCTGTGTTAGGGATACTGTGTACAGAGAATAAAAATAATGAATAGCAAAAATGAGGAAGAATTAAATAATAGAAATTAGTTGTTGTAGCTTATGTAATAAATAATGTATTATTAACATTACATTTCAAAGGTTGAATTTAACACAATTATAGACAATAGACAATAGACAATAAATCTTTATTTACGTATTCATTGAGAATAGTACATGCGTCAAAAATTTTTTTATTTTACAGTCAGTTTGTTAAAAGAAGAGCTGGTTGTCAAAAAATTCTTTTTCAGTGTAGAAAGGTCGGTCTTGTAGCCATGTTGTGAGCTGGATCTTGAGGCGTTGTGCTGGTTCTTTTTTGAGATCTTCGGGCAGATGGTTGTAGAGAAGTGCTCCTTTGTAGGATGGTTTTTTCTCGTACAGACTTAGGTGATGTGGTGGCAGAGTAAAACTTGCAGCATTTCGTGTGTTGTGTTGTGATGATGTATGTCTCTATGTCTGGTTTGGCTTGTTTGAAATGGCATGGAGAATAGCATCACGGATGTAGAGTGCAGTTACTGTAAGAATCTTCAGCTCTTTGAAGGCATTTCTGCAGCTTTCTCGGTATCTAAGGCCTGCAAGACATCTTACAGCTCTTTTTTGTTGGATCAGTACTCTTTCGAGGTTGTTGTTGGAAGTTCCTCCCCATACCACCATGCCATATCTGAGGTTGTGACTCGAATAAGGCATGGTAGGCTGTTCTTGCAGTTTCCTGGTCGCTTATTTGCATTATTCGCCTTATGACATAAATGCCGCAACTAAGTTTCTTGCAGAGATGGTCGATGTGCTGCTTCCATGTAAGATGTGAATCCATAATGACTCCAAGGTACTTTGTATTCTGTTGTGCTTTCTAGCCCAGGAAGTGTTATGTTTGTGTTTTTATTTTTGGTAGTGAAATTGATTTGGACAGTTTTTTTTTCGTTGAGCGCAAAGTTCGTTGTGGGTGCAGTACCTGTTTAGTCTTATTGAAAGTAGTGTTGGCGTTTCTGTTTAGAGTTTCTACCGATTTATTTTTTAGTGTGAGGACCGTGTCCGTCTGCGTACATTGTGGATTTGGCAGTGTTTCCTGGAGATAGTCTGGGAGATCATTTGTGAGGAGGAGGAACAGGACCGGTCCCAGAACTGATCCCTGTGGCACTCCTCTTTGCACGGCAGTCATTTCAGAATGTATTTTATGAAGAGTGTTGTTCTCTACATGCTGAATTTCAACTAGTTGTTGTCTGTCAGTCAGATAGCTCTGGAAACCATTTTTCCCGCCATCCCCTCAATGCCCAGGGCTTCTAGTTTTTTGAGGAGTTGTTTGTGATTGAGGCAGTCGAACGCCTTAACTGAAGTCCAGGAACAAGCCAGTTACTGCACAGCCATCTTCTAGTTGGTCAATTATGTACTCAGTGAGTTGTACTAAGGCCGTAGTAGTAGACCTGCCTTTGAGAAAACCGTGTTGCTGGTTTGTTAGAAGTGAATTTTGTTCTAGATGAGAAAGAAGTCTGTTGAGAACAATTTTTTCAAAAATTTTTGAGAATGTGGGGATGAGTGATATTGGTCTGTAACTTTTTGTGTCGGTGGTTGGCCCATTTTTATATTTTGGATAGACTTTGGAAATTTTTAGTTGTGCTGGGAAGGCACCTTGTAAAAGAGACTTGTTTATAAACAGCTGTTAGTGGAATAGTGAGTTCTTCTTTGCAGGTTTTTACAAGTTTGGCTGATATTTCGTCAATTCCTGATGAAGTTTTAGGTTTTAGAGAGTCTATGGCTGTTTGTATATCTGTCTGGGTTGCAGGCTGGAGTTGAAGTTTGAAGTTAGTGATTGGGGGTGTCTCCTGGCTGCTATATTTTATGTTAATGTTGTTTGTCTGGAGTATCCTTTCAGCAGCTGTTGCAAAGTAAACTATTGAGGCAGTTTGCTATTTTAGCAGGGTCCTGTAGTGTCTTGCCCGTCTGCAATGAGTTTCCATTTGCTCACCTGGTTGGGTTTTACCTTCCTTTCATTGTTTATTACTTGCCATAAAGCTCTGGATTTGTTGTCGGCATTTGTAATGTAGTCAGATGTATGTGTTTTCTTTAGTGTTTTAAGCCTTTGGTCATAGTCTTTTTTCCTTGCTGCAGTTTCAGCTTTGTCCTCAGGTCGGCGGCCTGTGCAGAGTTCTTTTTCCAGAGCTTCAATATATAGGCTTTTTAGTCTGGTACATTCGTCATCCCAGTATTTTCTTTGTTTGTGTCCCTTGTTTCTGGTTGTTTTAATAGGGCAGACTTCGTTCATTATTGTCTGTATTGTGTTATGAAAAATGTCATAGGCTTGATTGGCATCTTGTGTTAGGCAGACAGTATCCCAGTTTTGGTCCATTAGTCTGGTTTTAAAGAGCTGTAATGTGTTTTTGTTAATTATTCTTTTTCTTTCTATGGTTGTCTTTGGTTTGTCTAGTGATGGTAGCTGAAATGTGGCGATTTGAGCCGTGTGATCTGAGAGTCCAGATAATAGTATGGAGGTTTGGATGAGCTGGGGGTCGACGTTTGTGCAGATCCAGTCTATTGAGCTTTTTGATTCATGTGTGATTCTAGTGGGTGGTAGGTTTAGCCTAGTAAGGTCAAAGGAGGTTAAGAGTTCTTCAAGCTTATTGTTGTCAGAGTCATTTGCGTGTTTGTCGAGGTTGTTTAATATTTATGTCACCCATGATGACAGTGGGCTTCTTTGTGCGAAGAGCATGTTCAAGTTGATCTGATAAAATTTCAATTGCTTGTTCTAGATTGGCTCTTGGGGGCCTATACACTCCTAGTACGCGGATGGTCTCTTTCTTTAGCTTTACTTCAAAAAGAGCAGTTTCGCATATTAGCTCAGACTCTTCGTTGCTTGCGCCAAGGAATTTTATATGCTTTTCCATGCCATTTTTTGCATACCCTGCCACTCCTCCTTTAATGTGAGTTTTCCGTGTGAAGCCACCTATTAGTGTGTAGCCATCCAGCCTTGTGTTCTCCAGATTTTCTTGTGAGAGGCCATGTTCTGTGATAATTATAAGATCCGGTTGAGTGTCACTGAGAAAGTGTGATAGTCGATCAGTCTTTTTTGACAGCCAGTTTATGTTTTGGTGGGCGAGGGTGAGTTTGAGTCCCTTGTCGGTTGGTTTAGTTTTTCTGGGTTTCGAGTTTTTTTTATTTTCTTGTAGAGGGAGTTCCAGAACGTCAGTGGTTTTTTCTTCAGCTGTAATTTGTGTTTTTCTTTGGGAATTTTGATTTTGGCTAAAAAAATTATTTTGGACTCTATCTTCCTTAGGTGGGGGTGAGTTTTCAGCTTCCTTGTCTATAGTGCAATTTAAGAGCTGTTGAGAGTTGAGAGAGTTTGCTTTTCGTATCCAGTTACTAAGTGTATCGTCTGTGTTTGGTGAAATATACAGAAAGGATCTTGTGTGTCTTGTTACACCCACAAGGCAGTGGGGGGTAGAGTTGTAGATGTCTTCAGGTTTTGTGGATGTGCGTACTATGACTATGTCCTCGGCTTGCCTTCCTTGGAATTCGTGGATTGTTGATGTTCTAAACCCTAGTTTAATTAGCTCACAGTTTCTCAGATTGTTTGAAGACGAGGCAGGTGTGTTTGCTTTTGTCAATGGTATGCTGAAGACTTTCAAGAGTGTCAAATAGTTGTTGTTTCATTTCACCTTCAATACCGCTTGTTGTCATCATTCCTTGAGGATAGTGTCCAGATAGGATAGCTGTGGCACTTCTTGTGCATCTGTAGGTTATATTCAATTCTTTTGTGATAACTGCAATTTCAGAAATTTTGTGAAACTTGACTTCAAAATTTCCTATTCTGTTTATGTAGGGAATCTGATTGATGTCTCCAATAAGCATTATCTCTTGGGTTTTTTGCAAGGATAGCGGCAAAGAGGATTTCCCCGGCGTGCAGCATAAGTGCCTCGTCAATGATAACCCTCCTATAGCTGTTACCTTTCTGTATGTGGTGGGTGGAATTGATCAAGAATGAGTGTAGTGTTCTGAAAGTGTCTTTGCTAATGCTTTTGTCTTCCTCTGGGTGTAGTTTGTGAAAGCGTCTTTGAAAGTCTTGAGCTGATTCTCTGGTAGGGAATAAAATGAGGTCACCGTATTGATAATTATTAAGTATGAATGTCGTTTTGCCGCAGCCTGGTACACCCTGAACAAGATGTATTTTGAGATCAGGTGTGGCGGTTATATCAACATTTTTGACACTGTTGTAAAGTTTCAGGTCATTTAAGAGTTGCGTTTTCGTCTGAGACCAGGACATTGTCATTAATGTAGATATTATTTGGTGCAGGTGCATATTTTTTGGCCGTTTTTTCCTTTGTCAATTCTATGAGTCGTGCCCCATCATAACCAAAACTGTAGTTTTTCTGGGTGTCATGTTTTGTTAAAAACTCTCCCGTTTTAAGATTAATTATGGCATACTTTTCTTTGGTTGTTCTGTAGAAGATCTGTAGTTTGTGATTGTCATCCTGGATATGGCTTATGTCAAATTCCTTATATATTGTGCTGAGGTCTTGCAATATGAAATTTTCTTTAGCCCTCCATAGCTGTTTTTGCTCTTGCAAAGCTCCTTGCATATAGCTTGCTTTGTTCATATTACTTGCTCGAAGTGGAGAGAAAAGATTGGGTTGTGAGAGGGAGCCTCGTGTGGTTCTCCAGGCGTTGTAGATTGGAGTGTCCCTGTTTGGTGATACTCCTGCAACTTTCCTTTGGGTCTTGTCGATTATATTGTCAAGTATATCATCTACGATGGTTTTCATTTTCTTGTCTCCTGTATATATACGGAGCCGGTGCAGGTAAGCATTGCAGGAGTATTGCAGAATTACATGGAGGAACTCTCTGATGTTTACTTGGTTGATTTGTAGTGTTTTTTGGATTTCTTCTATCTTTAGGGAGAAAAGTACAGGAAACTTAATGCAGTCATTGGCTACTTCCAGGAATCTAAAAAACTTTTTCTTTCCAATTATTTTGAGAATTTGAGTAGCAGATGATGATATGCGTGTTGCCATTTCTGTCCTGTGAGGTAACAAAGTTGTTGTAGGAAAGTTTCTTGTTTAGAAGCCTGTGGGATGTGTCTGTCGATATTTGAAGGGGAAAGTTAGAGGGCTTTTTGGGGCTTATACTATCTATGTCGTAGAAGAGGAGGCTGCATGTCTGAGGAAGGTCTTTGTCATTTTGATACTGAGTGGTGAGGAGGGGGGTTTCTTCTGGAGGAAAGGAAAAAGATTTTGATGTTTTCCAAATTCTTCTTATCCTCTTGAATAAGATAGGAGATGCGGCCACTGTTACTGTTTATGGACATATTCTGTATGATCTTGTTGGCTGGTGCTCTAGTTTCAGTGACTTCCATGTCTTCATCGTCACTTTGCTGCATCGCTGTCTGTGTATGGTTGGGCAGTTTTTCTGTCGGGGTTTGGCTGTTTCCCCCGGTCTGTGAAGGTGTGGGCGGTTTTTCTGTCGGAGTTTGATTGTTTCTCCCAGTCAGAAAAGGGGTGTGGGCAGTTTTTCTGTCGGGGTTTGGCTGTTTCCCCCAGTCTGTGAAAGTGTGGGCAGTTTTTTTTCTGTCGGAGTTTGGCTGTTTCTCCCAGTCTGAAAAGGTGTGTGGGTAATTTTTCTGTCAGGGTTTGGGTGTTTCCCCCAGTCTGTGAAGGTGTGGGGCAGTTTTTCTGTTGGGGATTTGGCTGACTCCCCCAGTCTGTGAAGGTGTGTGAAGTTTTTGTGGAGGAATCTGGCTGATTTTCCCGGTCTGTGTCAGTGTGGGTGGGATATTAATCAGTGTTATAGGCATGATATGTGTGGTTTCTCTTGTTAAAATTAGGTTCAGACAGTTTTTCTGGAAGGGTTTTATTGTGCTGTATTAAATAAAGGGATTTTTTATATATATATTCTGACAACATATTTTTGCATTTATGAAATTATAATAAAAGTATATATAATCTTAAAATTGAATAATGTATAACTGCTTTATTTGAGGTCGTTTTAAAATACTTTTTCACATGAATTTGTGTTTTTTTAACTACATAGGAAAAATAAAAATTGATTTATTACTCTAGAGAAATATGTATTAAGAAAATGCTATTTCTAATGTAAAACTGTTTTTAAAAAATCTTTAGGACAGATCTGCAGCACAAAAATACTTTTAGTTTACCCTTTAATTGCATGTATTTGAAATGGTTTTATGAAATAATTTATGCTCTTTTTTACATTATATCTAATTATATCTTGATTGTGGGCAACTTTTCAGTGTTTTTTATTTACTTATTTATTTATATATTATATATTTATTTTTTAGATTAACTAATTTATATTTTATAGATTACCTACACTTCCCTGAAAAAAGTTATATAACAATGTAAATTTGGAGCAGTTCTTAGGTGTGGCAGCTAAAAAAGTAAGCTTTTAAATTACTGAAAACATGGTAACCATTGAATATTTAACATTTAGATAACACTGCATAGATTTAGAGTTAAATTACAACAGTATTTAAATTAAATAATACAAAAATATATGATTGTATATTACACCTAACGCCGCTATTATGTGAAAGGTTGATTCATTGTGAATGATGAATCATTTGAATGTATGTATGAATTTCTTCAGAAATTCATCTGAAGAAATCCAAAAAAAGTCAGTAACAGAGAATCTCAAAAAAAACCTTTACATTGTTCGACACCAGATTCACCTAGACTACAAAATCTAAAAATGTAGTGTGTATTGAGCCAAATTGAGCATTCTCATTGTATACTGTAATCAAGTTGAAGAGGTATTTTCATTTTCTCATCAGGTGTACAATTGACACTGAACTAAGAGAATGGTGAACTGGAGCCAAATTGAGCATTCTCATTGTATAGTAGTTTAAATACTTTCAAATGAATTGGATAGATTTCTGTAATAATTTACACATTAAGTTCCGAATCATTGCTGTGAACAGTTCTGTAATTTATTGTAAATAATCTCCGTACATTTTGTGTCATACTCTGCAATTTTCTACAAAATTATGGCTTCTACATAATGTTAGCCTATCGAATCTTCTTGTTCTGAAAGATTAAATGTTTTTTACTTTTGCAATTCTGTTGTCTGTGAACTGTTCTCTCCTAACATATCTGGAAAAAAAAAATTATTCAGATTAATCAGTTTTTTGCATTCAAGAAGTGAACATGTTAGTCTGAACTGTCATCATCATCTCATAGTGTCAAACTGTTAGTTTAGATGGTAAGTTTTTGCAACACTGATGGAATGATTCTGAAAGGTTGGCATGTTAATATACTCTTTAATACATTCAAATATTTAAAAAACTTCATAATCTTAAAAAAATTGTTACAAGCATATAAATTTGTTACAACATGAACTTGATTTAGTTGCAATCAATAAGAAATTATTTGTATAAACGTATTTAATTATGATCATTTAATGTTATTGTATACTTCTATAACTTTTGCAAATACAAACATGTTAGAAATTACCGTACCACAATAAAACTCTTTTGTTTTGCTCTAAGATGATATATATAAATGAGATATTTAACCGTTCGTACCAAATTTTGAGGGCCACCCATCTTGAAATTTGTAGAGTTATCAAAAATTGAGTTAGGAAAAAAGTTGCTTGAAAAAACCCATGAAAACTTTTATATGTTATAAAATAGGAGAGATAAAAATGCAAATGACCACAATTAGTTGAGATTACCTAATAAACTCGTTTATGCAATATGCAATCATAGCCTTTGTACCAATCTTAGTCTGAATGTATTTAATATGTACAGCAGTTACCGTGATACAATTATTTCCACAATTTACTAGTTCTATACCATTTTAAAGTACGGCCATGGCTATTCCTTTTCAAAATTCTAACGGTAACCATTTTGAAACCTTAAAAGACATTGAAATATGTGCAAAAAAATAAAAGTTCACAGTGTGAAGTAAAAAATTTAAATAATAGAAATGTTGCAGAAACAACAGTAACATTATAATAGACCAGGTATATACACTCTTCTTCAGGTGTCAGATTTTATAACAAAGAATTAAGCGTGCAAAAAATGAAACATTAAGCTTACAACTGTTGTTACACATAATGGTAATAAATGTCCGTAACGCTGTTATCCCACCATAATAAACCTGCATCACGGCCTGTCCGTCCTCAGGTGCTTCTTTTATGGTTAAAACTTGTAACGTTATATTTTTATACAATATTTTATCTGTCATGAATTGAATAGTTATAAATGTGTTTTACAGCTATATTCACGTAAACATAATGTAACCGTGCCTTTTAAAGTAGAAATGTTTAGCATTAGTGAATAAAACTAAACCTAGTCATTCGGAGTACTGTTATAAAAAAATTGTTGAAGACTGGTTTAAAAAATTCTTGTACTATTTGGAATTTTAAGCTTGGTAGTCATTTCCCATGTAGAAACGCCTTTCAAAGAGGTTGGAAAATGTAACTTAAGAGGTTATATTCTATTTATAACATATATACGGTTAATTAAATGTGTTTTAAATTATTTTTATATTGCCCTCAATAAATGTGTGTACACCACTATTTTGTAAAATTTACACCAATAAAAGGTTTATTATATACAATATTATAATTTGTGATAGACAAAACTACATTGTATAAATTGTTTATAATTGACTTAAGTTTTGAATTGTCAATTCGCTTACATATTAAAATAAAAAACTTGTTTGTAAATTGCAGTCAGTTTTACAGTTATTTCTAAATTACCTATAGCTTACATGTTTCATCTTTGTTTCAATGTTGCCATAAAAATTAAGTTGTAGGTTGTATATGGAACTATTCAAATGCAATATATTTTTCTGATGCATTATTTCAGTTGGTTCTCATTTCATCTCTTAATTTCTTCTCCAATAATAGGAATGGAATACATGACCACTTGTATTGACAGCCAAAACCTCACCCTTAGGTGATGTAGGGAATATTGTTTTTGAATTTTATATGATAATAAAATTTGTTATCATAAAAAAAAATATCAAAGCCTTTTAACCCCCAGCCGTTACATCAAGTGATGTGCCAAAAATGCCAAGCCATTTCTGGAGAAAATGTAAAAAACTCATACTTGATTATTTTTTAAAACATATCAAGCTAATTATTTTTTAGTTTTACTTCTTATTAAATGCAGTTCACAAAAATATGAGAGAAACAATAATATGTTGAATTTTTTTGTTTATATGTATTTGTAAAATATACATATACTCGTAATTGCCATTGCCATTTTTGTGCAAGTAAATGAAAGACTAGCTTTGAAAATCATACTACTTAACATAAAAAGTTATGTTAAATTTATTTCTCATAAAATAATTAAAACTGTTTATAGCCTATATTTAAAAAACTTTTTAATATAATATTTACACATCTAGAATATGTTTTCAGAGATGTCAAGATAGCTATCACTCAAATCGTCGTCAATGCCCACATCCACACCACTTGCAACTAAGTTAGTAATTGGTGTATTTTCGATTACGGGAGACTTGAAACAATTAGTTTTACTCATTTTCAGATAAAAAAGTAACAATCTCATATTTAACTGTCGTACTTTAAACTGTTTTAACCTAATAACATTATACAAAGTGGAATATTCACAACGTAGTGAAATTCAGCTGCATGCCACAATCAGCAGAAGCTGAGATGAATAGCAATTTCTTAATCACAGGCTGACAAAATACGAAGTCAAAACTTTACAGACAATTATATTTTGATGCAATACATCTTTTTACACAAGTCTGTGGAATTTCAAAGCATTTGGTAGAATAGGTGGTTAGTAAATAATAAAAAGTACATGTCTGCACTATATGGACATCGGGGTTAAAAGTTTTAAATACAAGAAAGTAGGAACAACTAATTGCAGAAAGCAAAGTACCGATCGCTAACATGTTGTACTTTGTGTATATAAAGGCATAGATAGATGGCCAAATTATCATGCCTTTGTCAATAGTATTTTGCTTTCAGTTTGTATTTGTCTTGATTTTTTTACAAAAATGCATACATTACATGTATGATAGCGAAATATGCCCTAAAATATTGCTTTGTACAGATGTTGCATTTTGTACATAACTTTTGTAATTGTTTTAAAAATGCCATTAAAGGGCACCAATCTTTTGCTTTGAAGGTCACTGATTGTCAATATGTCCCAGTAGTAGACACCCTGGACTTAAATGACCAAGCAAGCCTTTCAGGGTTGCTACGTCCTGACATTCATGAATGTGTGGTTCAATCGTTTTAAAAATGGCAGTGATCGTTTATTGAAAGTGATCAGCATTCTAGTCAGTCTTGAGACAATTTTATTAACAGAGTGCGAGAGGTTGCCGAAATTCTGTCCAACAAGTGATTGCAAAATTCACCCCAAAATTGCTCAAGACTTGCATGAAATCAAGACCACCCTCTGGCGATGAGTCTGTTTGTGACTAAAATCTGGAAACAAAAGCCTTATCATCAGCCTGTATCAAACCTGGAACCCAGAACCCAAAAAGCACAGCAAAATCACAGTGTTTTTTTTGGACACAGTGGTGTAGTACATATGCTCCAGAGGACCACACTATCACCGAGGAGTACTACCTTGAAGTTTTGGGACATCCCAGGAATGCAGTGTGGTGAGACATTCTGAATTGTGGGCCAATGGAGACTAGATGCTTGACCACGATAATGCGCTGACTCATTCCTCTCATACGATTCAACAGTTTTTGGCCAAACACCACAAGAACCAAGTACCACATCCTCCATCCAAATATGTGTCACTTCTGGTTGTTACCAAGAAATCTCCGCTTAATCAAATTTCAAACAGTTGAAGAGGTCAAACTGAATTTGACAGTGAAGCAAAAATTGACATCAAAGGTGGACTTTGCAACTTTTTTCTCAAAGTAGGAGGATTGTTTGAACAAATGCATCATATCCAATAGATTACTTTGAAAAAGGCTTAAGTTCGGTTGCGATCAGTAAGCTGATTTTTTTCAGTAATATAAAAATAGCGGATACTTTCCGGAAAATCCTTGTACATCACTGTAACAGACAATTGCAGGAAGAATAAAATAAGAAATATCAGGTGTTTTTATATATTTAATTAGTTTAAGATGACTTTAGTTTGCAGACAATCAACAACGGAGGAAACACATTAACATAACAATATTTATAAATAAAATCTAATGAACTCATGAACGTATAACAATATCTATACTAAATTTACAAAGTCGGTCAACATGACAGTGTTAAAAAGCACAACAACCAATCACTAATGTGAGTTAAAAATCAATATTACAAATATAAACACCATCTTGCATTGTTTTCACTTAATTTTTTTGTCATTCTCATTTCAGACGAGGGTGTAGACATGATCAATAAAATTTACTCCGCTATATTGAACATGAAGGCTCACAAAATTGTGAAGGCTCAATATTTTTCTCTGCCTATTCTATTTTTTTTTAGGATCCTCTGATTTGAAAGAACACATGAAAGTACACATATTTAGAAATTTTTGAGCGAACTGTTATCTTTTTCAACCAATAGAGAGGATTCTAGTGTCTGTACTACACTTTGGGTTAGTCACTTGTTGGTAGCTTTCCCCAGTTTCCATAGTTATATAACATAGTACCTATACATTATCAACAGTTATAAAGTGATAACAGTGTCTAGAAAAAGTGAATTGGCAACACTGCTTCCCACAGTGTCACTGCAACCCAAAGTGGACAAACAACTAAAATACTCTCTAGGTGTTGAGAAAGATTGCAGTCCATTTGAAAATTTCGAAATATGTGTACCTTCATGTGTCTTTGTGTTCTTTTAAATCAGTGAACCCTAGAAGGTAGTTACCAATAAAATCCTTGTCTTATAGCCCTTTTAATTTAAACTTATTTAACAGAACATTCCTTCTTTGCGTATGAATTCATATTTTATTGATCTGTCTATAAATACCAGTAAAATATATTCGCAGTATCAAATATTTTATAGAACGTGAGCCGTGTTCATTAATTTTGTACACCTCATGATGTAATAGGTACCGAGTGACGTTACAGGAATGTACAATTTCATCTTCCACTTTACAATCACAGTCACTGTACACCAGCGTGCTACACCGCGGCAGATGCTGGATGCTAGAAGTTGGTCTTGTACTTCTTGATCTCCACCATGATGTGGTGGATGTTGGTGAGCTGTGCCTTGGCGTTGGGCGTGAGCAGCTTGCTGAACCGGTTGTAGTACTGGACCAGCTGAGTCAACGCTAGCTGCAGCAGCGTAGAGCCGGTCACCAGACTGGGGAACGATTTCAGTACTTCCTCCTGGAGTGTCTCCAGTGACTTCTTCCAGGTGCTGGAGAATGACTGGACTAGTGCCAGTGATTTACCTGTTCAAATCATCATGAGTTCATTATTGGGTATGACCAAAATAATCGGATCTTTTATTGTGTGCTGTGATTGTCTTCAAACATGATGCTAAACTGTTAAGCTTTATGTGCAAAACAATATTGTCTGCATTACATTTAAAGTGCCAGACCTACACACACGTCTATACCTGTTGTGCCAGCCACTTTTGTCCAAAATTTACCCTTTTTCTTTTAAAATTTCTGGTTGCACTATTTAAAAATATATATAATACATTTTTTTTTTGAACGAGGCCAAACTAAAATAATATTGTAAATGTGCTGTTTTTACTAATTACTATTTTAAAATAAGTTCTAATTGCTTCGATTGCTTAGAATTAAATTATAAATTGTTGCAATAAAATCTTTGTTTTTTTATTTTAAAAAATAAATAAAAGTGCAAAAAAGGACTAACACATTTTTTACAAATTCTAGGGTGTACGATTTTTTATCAGTGATAAACAGATTTGATATTGCAAAAAATACCAGGCCTAAAATGCATATTTTGTAGCATTTTTGTTAAAAACACAATTCATTTAAGTAAGAATTTAATACTCTTAGATTATTATGCTACTTAGCTAAATATTTATATATTTACATACATGCAAGCCTTACAATATACCAGAGTTAAAGAAATGAATAGAAAAACTTCAACCTCAGCCTCCCCACCATTTTTCTATTTTTAAATTGTTTTATTCAAAATCATAATACATTTTAATTATGTAAAGGACAAAATAGCCTTTAACAAAATCTTTAATGTAAAGGAAAACTTGATTATAAAACATCAAATTTATTCATGGCAACAAAATTGCATACTAAGGAAACTATGATTTTTTTTAAAGGAATATCTGAAGTGAGGCTAAATTAACGTTTTAAAAATGTTTTTGAATATTGTTTACATATTGTTTTTTTCTTTTTAATTTAACATCAAAGTTTCATTAGCTTCTTCTGAAAATGCCTCTGCAATTCTCTTTATAGAGTGCCTGAAAGCTGGTTGGATTTATGCTTTTTTATTTCTGTGTTTGAACATAAAATAAATCATTTACAAACGAATAACTCCCTCTTATAATGTTGATAGCGAAAGAAGGTACGAGTTTTTGGTGCATTTGAACTAAATTACTTACAAAATTCATAACTGAGGAACTTAAGATTCCATTAAGACCAAATTATATACAAGATACGATTTTATACAAGTGTACTGTTTTGAGTGTGTAATTTTAGGATTATATGACAAAAAGGTTGTTATTAAATTACCATCTTGATCCGGGTTGTCTAATAAATTTGACAATAATAAAGCTCTTATAAAGTCTTTATATTGGGCATGTAATATTGTAAACCACTATATTATTTAGTATTTAACACAGATTTAACGGCAGAATTTGTTAATTTACCACAGTCAGTGACTGATCTTTGGATGTGCAAAAGCTAGACTACTGAAGTAACACCGCTCTCTAATAAAATAATAATAAAATTGGAAAATTAAAACTTCAATTATTGTAAATTAACTTATGTAATTTTGAACGTATCGTGGTTTTCTACAACCAGATTTAAACAATTTTAAATAAATTTTTGTTAAGTTATAATTTTCATTCTAATAAACTTTTTTAATCTAGGACAACTCAAACAAAACGTTCAAATAAGTCTAGCTGAAATAACTGATCCAAACTCAAACACACACCTCTTTAACACGTGCCATAATGTGTTACTTAAAAGTTCTAGTGACAAAACTTCCATCTATACTTACTTTCTTGTTTCTTTAACTGGTCACCCTGACCCTTTTCCACGAGAGATTCTCCCTCCTTCACAAACTGCATAACTCCTCCAAAGTACGGACTGAGAATTTCCTCGACGTACTCTGTACTCCGGCTGTTCAGCTGTTCTCGGAAGCTGTCCATCTCCTTCGAGCTATCTCGCGTCCTCTCCTGCAGTAAATCCATAAATTAGCAAATAAATATACGAATGACAATCAGTTTAAATCAAAGCACTTACTTCTCACAGACAATCTTCAGTTATCAAATAAAATGAAAGCGAAGTAATGTGGCAAAGCTCAACTGCCACAATCATCATCACCCATCTAGCCATCTTGTTCTTTGTGATACGTACTAATCCACTCGCTCATCTAATTTTTTTTTCATTTAACGTCAGTTTTTTCTTTCAGTGGTATTGCGGTTGTCAATCTCTTAGGTCCACAAAATAAGAACCGTGGTTATTAAGGTTACGACTATCTAACCATCTGAGTGGCCTCGTCCCTAACACAGACAGCTTTTACGATTCACCAAATTCAACAGATAATGCATGAAGGTATATTATTTAGTTTTGATGTGGACAGAGTACTTACCTAATTAAATCCACTCAATTACGATTACCAATGTTCAACACTTGACCTGTTCACTCCTAGTCTTTCCGGAAAATATATTACTGTTTTATCGTAAATAATCCCTAGAAATAAATCATCAACTGACCAGCCCTACACCCTTCCAACACCTCTCCTGCTCGCCCTAACAATAATTAACACCATATTCATATTACTTTGCTGCCCTAAATAATTGTATCGATGGTCCTGTCCAAACACCGACTGCCATTCATACAGCGTGCAGTTTGGTCACCATAACCTACGACAGCGCTCTCTGGTGGTCACCAAAGTAACAAGCACACTTCAGCCTTGAAAGAATGATCAGTAACCACGGTAATCTGTCCGATTATCCAAGTAGGACGTACGATGCAGTATCTACAGTAAAATGTGTGTACATTAAACACGTTCAACAAATGATCAAAAAGAAGCCATTTGTACAGAAACAACAGCCATAATGGAAAAATGGAAAAAAATGTGATAATAAAGAAGTTTAATGTGCTAACACAAAGGATATTATTTGTTTCTAATTTTCCTATATGAATGTTTAATTTTTTTTAATGCATAATTCATACATGAAAATCAGATAAACTATACAGGATATGTTGTGTATGTTAATAAAATTATAGTATGTACACTATCTTGGTAAATGTTATGCATTGCAAAAGCTCACATTCTTCATGGCAAACACACTGTATTTTGTCTGCCTTGACTGAAATTCTAGTAAAGCAAATAAATTCTAGAACAAACCAATAGATAAACAATGTTAACTCTTCATATCTGGAGTAATGATTAATAGGATCATGAAGTTAATGATACCATCCGTTAACCCTTTGAGGACTAAGAGCAAACCTTTGTCCTTAGTGTTTTTCTATTGAGGACTGCCGGGCCGATCCATCGGCCCATTGTAGTGTAATAAAGGTTTACAATTTATACAAACTGCGGATTTATGTAACATTTGAGTGTGGATCCTGTAATTTTACAGAACGCCAAAATTTCCAAAGAATGCGGATTAAGTAATTTTACGGAATCAATGATTTTAATTTTATCGTATTACGCAACCCCTAAATTGTACGTAATCACAAATTACGTAATTGGATGTCTATTGTGTTGTTAGTAAAAAATTCTCCACTAGAACATGCTGTATTATATAAGCTTGTTTACAAAGCAACAGCTTTCCTTTATTTTAGAGCATAAATTTTTTTTAAATTTTCGAACAAGTGATTCTACAGTTTTTTCTTTGTTAAAAAATGATGTGGCACACTTTATATATAAATATTATGAATTTAAAAATTTTTTTGAAAGCTCAATGGAATCCTGAAAATTACTGTGACTGTGTACAAATTGAAGAAAACACTTTGAGAGTTAAAATAATATCTTTTGTTCCTAATAACATTATCGTTATTTTATTGATATATTATGTAAATTTATTTGGTTGTAAAAGAGTAAGGTAACTATAAATCTGACAAAATATTACATATGCTACTCACAATAAGGATGGACAAGACCATGTCGTAGTTGTTGATGAGGAAGATGAGCTGCTCCTTACGTTGTGGAAAGATTGCCGCCATTCGCAGAACGAAACATTCCACCTCGTCCAGCAGCTGCGCAAGCAGTCGTGTCACCCTCTCGTCTGGGAAACTTTCACTGATCCCCACTACGGCCGCGCTGAACTCTGCATACCTCCGCGTAATCTACATTCAAGGAGTTGTTACTAGCTAAAATTTATATTTTCCTTAGTAAGATTAATAAATAGTACAAAAATGACCATTTCTGGCTAAGGGATCCAACAAAAATTACACTCTGAAAATTACAATTCTTAATAGTTCTTGATATTTACTGTAATACAACAGAATATATATTATAGTGATAATATCATATCATCCGCTACAAAAAATACAACTTAACAACCTTAGCAAACCGATATTTGCTCACCAAAGATTTTAAAGGGGGTGGGAAGGAATGCCACAAACAGCAAGCAGACGTTAGAAATTATTTACTGAAAACAGCTGTTCTGTTACGGGAATTTACAACGTTAGCAAGCCAATGCAATTCCTCACACACTCTTCAATAGTAATGATCTCAAAATCATTTGAAAAATATTTTACCTTGTTATATATTCTATAACACACTGCTGTCTTCCATCTAGATCACAAAAGGTATCTAAAAGGTGAAGAAGAATGCTTTTATTTTGCCAGAGATATTGTTGGGGGAAATACTTACATAATGGGGTTTAGTTTCCTTGCTGAATTTGGTTGGATCACAGTCCTTCACACTTTGGATGTTGAGGCGGAAAACATATTCAAACCTAAAACACACAATAACAACTTAGATGGCTAAAACATACGAATTTTATTTAAACTGACTAAAAAAGAAAAAAACATTTTGTATTTTTTATTATTTATATCTAAATTTATTAGTACTATGCATGGTGGAAAGATGTCTTTTACTCAGTTCAGGTCTAATGCTTTCTTTCTATGTTTTACAATCATTTGTGAAAAGCTGTCAATAAAAACTAACAGAGAAAAATATTGGAAATTTAAAACCTTAGAACAGAGACAGATCGTTAGAAAGAATACAGAAAAGGAAAAACGTTTGTGTATTAATTTGATACACTAAAAAGATATTAAATCTCATAGCTTATTGTGAAAGATTTCATTGAGGTAAGTTAGAGACATATTAATTGAGAGCAATATTGTTGGAATAAATGACATAATTAAGATCAAAATTTGGCATGGTAAACATTCATAGTTATTTTTAATTATAGCTAACTAGTCAAGAATGCAAATAAATACTTTTATACTGATCAATACGTGAAAAATGTAAAAAAGACAAAGATTTTCAATTGACGAAATTCTATTATATTGATTTTTTATGTATTTACTAAAAGAAAAATATTTCATCTGAAATATTTGAATTTTTTTCAGTTCATTTATTTCAAAATTAATAAATAATCAAAATCACGTTGTTGACAAAAATTTTGATTTTTAGCATAGTTTTTAATTTGCAATTTTAACAGGCCGCCATATTGTACTAAATTGAGATAGAGACCTCTGGTTTGCAGAATTTTTCTTCTTTTACAAGGGCTTTTACTCTATGGGAGTTTACATTTAAAAATGTTACCTTACCTTTCTCCAAACACCCATTTAAGCTAAAATCCCATATACCCTAAAAACACCATGATTTTTAGTACTATAAGATCCTCCCCATGGATATCAGTCGATATATTTCTGTTAAAAAAGTTAATGGGGGGGAGGGGTGAGACTTTTGATACAGCTGGTGTATATGTTTGGTATTGTCCATTTGTTGACAACCATAGAATGATATATCATTTGAAGAACTTTTCTTATATATTATTATTATATATATATAAGAGATGGTTTTTATCTTAGTGAACAGTCAAAATACTAGAATTTAGTCAATTAAACATCTTTACACCTTTTTTAACTGTCCAGGAAGTGATCAACATAAATGATAATTACTTGCATTCTTAACCAAATAATTGGCTATGACAGAGTTCTTGGTTAAAACCCCCATGGATGTACCTCTGTTGAGCAGTTAACAGGGGAGGGGGGAGCAACTTTTGGGATACGTGGTATATTTTTTGTAGAGTATGATAGGCACTTTTCTTAACTACTCATATGATCTTCAATTCCAGCAAACAAGATGCACAAAATGTTATCTTCACTCTGTGAGCGGTGCCATGTGGAATCTAAGTGTTTACTGATAGTATGATCAAAATTTTTGAAGAACACCAAATTACATTACTAACACTGCAAAATTTTAGTGACAGTCAAAATGGTCAGTCATCTGGACCTTTTTTTGTCTCTAACTGATCTGCATTTCTGGAAAGAAGCAATTATTCTTATTAGTATTGAAATGCTACAAACAGCAGCATCTGTACATTTCAATCAAAATCTATCTTCAGTGGTGCATATGAACAATTTTTTTTCGCACTGTATTTGCCAGGGATTTGAATTAGAATGTTTTGGAAGAGAAAATTTAATCCTATCTACAAAACTAAACTAAAACAAAGTACTTAAGCATATGCATTTATAATACACTGAATATAGAGAAATAGAGAACATTCCTGAGCTAGAATTAAATAAGAACTAGATTAAGAAGAAAAAGATTGAAAGAGAAGAAACATATTGGTGATGGAGATACGGTGATCAGAAAGAGGGTCTGATATTATTGAAACCAAAAAGACTAAAGTTGGAGGGACAGAGTTGACATACCTGTGCCATATGATTGCCTGCATAGTATCCCAGTATTGATCCAGGGCAGGGACAGCACGCTTGTGACACAACAGCTGATAGCGCAACACCAGATGCATGCACAGGAACAGTGCAATAGAGTCATAGCAAGATGACACAAATGTCTTCAGGTTTTTCTGCAAAAAAAGTTGACCAATGAGAATTTGTATTAAGTTTAGCCGACTATAAAATTACTTCAATTGTATTTCTAGTAAAGGAAACAACAAAAACTTTGCTTACAATTGGAGATAGAAGATATGAATATAAATGGAAGTCTTTCAGTACAGGTGTACCACAGGGATCCATTTTAGACCCAACACTATTTCTGATTTTGGGTTGGCTTGTCAATGACCTACAATAAATTAAAGAGTAAGTGAAATACTGTAAGATGTGATACTCGACTTTTGAAGGACCTAAATAGGCTATTATCAATTTGAACTGCATAATATCAATATATTTCTTTGAAAAATTCATGAATCCTAACAACATATACATTTTAGTTTAGTATTATAACAAATTGATGAAAATATGTGCTAAGAAAAACTGGAAAACAATCTTGAACTGCCTTGAAAGTTTTGCAAAACATTTTCAGTTTTCAAGAGATAACGACAATGTACTATGGATCTTGCTTTTATCTTGACAAAAAAAGTTATTGTTGTTCTCTTTGCTTATTTTTATTTTTGGGATATCATTAACTCGTGAACCAATTTTTACAATTATACACCAACATAAAACTGGAACTTACAATTTCACAGATGGAGAGTGTTTATAAAATACTCATTTTACATACATACACCGTGAAATTCAGTATTAAAATCAACGTAAATAATTCTGCTTCCATAATTAGTAATAATTAAAAATAACCAACATTTACAGCAACCGTTTTATCCTCGTAGTATGGCCCTTATAATGAATTGGAAGGCATAGACATTTAGTAGAATACCAGCCGAAAAGAAGTTTTTTATTCCAGATATACATATGTAATAAATATTGTTTGTTAGCTTAGCTGATAGCGAAAAGTTGCCTAGGCACCTTCCACTACCTTGAAAGATTGCCTACGAACAGTTCGAGTTTTACAGAATTAAGAGCTCAACATTTACCAGCAACAGATTGAGTGTCTCGCTCATGATACGGTTGAACAGCTCCAGAGCCTGGTTTCCTCGGACCATGAAGAAGTCGCAGATGAACAAGTACTCCCTGCACGCGTTGTCCACTAGGGCGTACTGCTCGCTGCGGAACAGTGCCTCGTAGGGGTGCTGCAATACAGACCTCCATCAGCAATAGATCCACAAAAATAACCCTACATTACAAAAAAATAAATCTAGTATTTGTCCAAGTGCCTTGTTAAAAGTAATAACAATGTCTCATACTAGAGAAAATATAATCCAACTAGCAAGCCAACCCTTTACAATCGATTCCCGTTCTTGTCTGCCAACATTGTGAATTTTCACTACAATGCTTTGTCAAAGCTATTCTGCCTGCACCATTTCACCATCTGTTCTGTTATTAGTGAGTGTCTATTTAGTTGACAAATATTCTAATAGATCGTGCAGGCATTGCTTTGCTTGGATTTCTAAAAAGACAAGGAATTTAGAGATTTGTAATTAAAAATACTGATATTGGCTTGCAATTTTTGTTTACGCCTTCAAACATAACGTCAGCTAACGAATATTATGGTATATCTAATGATAGATCAGTAAATGGTTGGATTATAAGAAACCTTTTATTTTTGAAATTACTCACAGATGTTATCTAACATAAAATCGATTTAATACAATGTCACAAGTATAATTAATTCATTGTTTATACTAAAGAACCAGAACCCCTGACTAATAGCGTGATATTACAACAAAATGGCATCAACCTATTTTTAAGAGTAGACATGAACAATAATTATCTCACTTCTCACCCTTTTCTCCCCCTTCTGGGCAGAGTGAGGGATGATGATATCTGCCTCCAACAGTGATGTAAGCACCTCTCCTCGGTTGCCGATCGTGAACACTGTGTTCTTCTGCTTCAGTGAGGACTTGTGGAACAGGCCCTTGTGTCCCGTATCCTCAATTCCCATCAAATCATCTTTGGTGGCTTGCTCCTCAAACTGGACAAAAATGTGCAAATTTGGATCAAAATACACTGTTGCGTATCAAAATAATATTAGTTCTAGACAAAGGTGGTAATTCTTCGTCTTCTGGATGGAACTTGTACCATCTGACCTCTTCCATTTTTAGAGGGGGAAGGACTATTACCTGCACTGCATAACTACATGAGCAGTTTGTATTTATCTCAAAACTCCTTGTTAGAAAGATAAATTGACCAACTGAGTTAACACAAACAAGGAGTTTTCACATAGAAATCACAAAAGTTACACCAATTTTTAAGAAAGATGATCACTCCTCTACCAATAATATTATAAGCCTGTCCTGAACAAAGTATCTAAAAAACTCTTTTTGATTAGAATGCTTGATTTTCTGAACAAGCACAATTTACTTTCTGAAGATTGATTCGGTTTCAGAAAGGGTAAGTCGACCAAAGACGCTGTTGTGAGTCTAGTCAAATTGGTTGTAGAGGGATTAGAAAGCGAAATTCCACATTAATTGTGTTTCTCGACTTCAAAAGCATTTGACTGTGTTGACCGTGTGAAATTACTTGACAAACTCAAGTTTCATGGCATCAGTGGTGTGCCTCTTCTATAGCTTAGTTCATTTCTTCAGGCATAGAACACCAGTTTTTCAAATTTCAGACAAATTCTTTGAAACCAATGTAACTGAGTATGGGGTCTCTCAAGGATGAATCCTCAGTCCAATTCTTTTTCTTATCTATGTCAATGACACAGGGTCATCGCTATGGTATGAGAGACTTGTGGTATGATGAAGACACGACGTTTCACTTTAGTAACAATTCAAAAATAATTCTGAAACAACAAACTTTTGTAGGCACAAATAATTGTGTTCAACAATTAGCTTAAATCTCAAAGCAAATTCCTCAAAATCAAATGTGCTGACTTTCGCTTTGCAATGCAATTGGGAGATCCAAACGGCGAGCCAGCCGTCTTATTCGATCAGTCCTTGCTGGACGAAGTCGAATGGTTACGTATAATATACTAACACTTATCCTCACGCGCAGAAGTTCATTTTGTCAGCAAGTTGCCAGAATCAATTAAAACTGCCTTGATACCCAAGGCGTTAAAGACTTGCTTGAAATGACTTTTAATGTCCCAAGCATTTTTAGCGCTGGCGAGTATATGGCATGCAACTGTGCAACTGGGTGACTGCAGAATCAGTATACTGACAACTGGCACTGGAAGTGGGTAAATTGGCAACAATGAATATGGTATGAGTGAGAGTTCTGTAAATTTGATTGGGGTTGCACTGTAGTGTGGATGTTTTTAAAATTTCTGCAATAAGAGGAAGGTGAACTGGAGCTAAATTCAACATTCCAATTAAACAAGCAAAATTTAGTACAATTGAAATTTTCAGTTATTTACATTATATTTCTTAGCAAATTTCAAATCAATCTATTAAATTGAATCACAATTTATTTTAAAATATTGCATAATTTTATAAATCAGCTATTGACAAACTTTTATGAGCTGTTTTCTTTAATTATCAACAAATGATTGTACAAGTTGTCAGTTCTAAGAACCAATGTTTATGACTTAAGTTCTTGGTTCCTCTAAATAGCAACACGCCTGAGACATTAATTGTTTTACAAATACTGCAGATTTCACACTCAATGTCTAGATGATGTTAAAATAGTTTATTACGTTAGAAATATTTCTCACCTGAAGCTTCATGAGTCTAGAAGAATAAGATTTAAAATACGAAAAGTATATCTTGCCCATTGTGTCGACATATTCACGGCAGATTTCTTCTGCTGCTTCTCTCTCGTTAGCAAGAGTGAACTCAAAATAAAACCTGGAATTAGGGAAATATAAAAATTACTAAACTACCATGACTTATTACGAAATTTCAAAAGACTATCAATAGTATGATTTTTCTCAACTTTAAACAAATCTACACATTTAGTTTCATGATCATAACAATTAATTGTAAAAAACATGTAGTCTGATTCAAATTAACATGATTAATGAATGGGCAAGGTACTATGTAATATACATTTTTTGTTATTGTTTGTTAATTGTTGTTGCAATTTTAATTATATTTATATATTGCATACTTTTTAATTTATATTTATTTATTAAGATGTTGATCTGTTGATGTCTAGTATATTGTAACTGAAAAGACCACCTTCTACAAAGTGTATTGGTACAATATCTGTTGTTTGAATAAGAATTCATTGATTCCAGTTCTCTTTAATTGATAAAATTATTTACTTATAAAATTTTAAACTTTAAATTGTTGATTAGTAGGTTTCAGTAATCTATTAGTATATTAAGTTAATTAGTCATCATTATGGTAAAGAAGATTGTGTGGAGTTGGAACATTGGGAAAGAATCAAAAGTATTGATGTATAAATCTTATTTCCAACCAATTTTATTATATGGAGCAGAGACGTGGACGTGGACTAAAAATGATTTAAGCAGATTGCAAGCTGCAGAAATGAGATTTTTAAGAGGGATAGAGAAGACTACAAGAAGAGATAGAATAAGGAACGAAATAACCAGAGAAAGATTGAAGGTAGTTTCACTGCAAGAGACAATGGAAGGAAGAAGAATACAGTGGATGGGGCATGTGAAGAGGATGGGAGATAATAGAATGCCTAGAATAGCACTGGAGAAGGAGGAAGGAGGAAGAAGACCAAGAGGAAGACCGAGAGGAAGATGGGAGGACCAAGTGTGGAAAGACATAGAGAGAAGGGGACTACAGAAAATACAGGTGGATGAAGAGGAGACATGGAACGATAGACTAAAGTGGAGGAGGCTGTGTACGATGACCCGTGAGAACGGAAACGTCTGACGATGATGATGATGAGTCATCATAAACTATAGTTTGACATGACATGTTTCTGTGATTGTATTGTCAATGATTGTAACATAATAATATGATAATTATTGTAAATCATGTGAACTTTTGTGTAAAAGCATAAAACACGAGACTATTTAACAATAAAGCAATGTACACAATAAAAACTTCAGTATGTAACTATATTTATAAAGTAAAGGTTATTAACCAAAATATCATGATTTACATTAGTTTTCAAAAATTCCCCAAAACTCTTGTTATCAGAATTTTTGGATTATTTATATTTTTCCTTTGAGGTTCAGGGAACACAGGACTACGAATTGTAACATAACTTGCAAAATTATTCATTGTAGCTTTCAGTAATTTTTCGAAATTAAAGAATTTACTTGTATTTCAGCATAGCATTCTGCGGCACTTGATAATTTGTCATTGGTTTGCGGAACTTGGAGATCTGTTCCAGCATGTACGCCCTTATCTTGGTGACAGCACTGATTTTCAACTGCTCTACGACCTCTTTCACGTCCTGGCAAGCTTTCACATCTGTAACAGAAACGTGCGATTAAGAAGAGTTGGACACTCAATATTACACAATTACAATATTACTAACACACCAATATATTTAACTGGCCTTAGTTTTCTTTAACACTTAATAAAACATGTTTATGAAAGTTTGCTGGATGAGGGATATTAATTTTGTGTAAAAATAAGTGTGCATACACTAAGATTAACGATATGGTAAACAAATAAAAGTAATGCAGTTGGAGTTTACAAAATTACGCCATCATTGAACATTAAAGCAAACCAACTTCCGTCAAGGTTTTCGATACGCTGTCCTAAGAACAGTGATGAAATAGCTGATTCATCGCTTATTCTTAATACCGAGTTACTCTATGTATTATAGTGTGTAATATAGAGTTATATTAGAATACGTATCAGCTGCCATGTTGAATGTTGTAAACAGCTTTTCTGTTTTTTAGTTAGAGAACATAGTCTCTAGTCTCAAGATAGCAAGAGTAACCTCACATTCAAAAGTTGAGACTTTCACAGAAAATTAAAGACCAATTTCAGTTCTATCAGTTTTCTCAAAATTATTTTCAACTTGTGAAAATGTCAAGCCTTTAATATTTCTTTACATAATTTTCAATAATAAATAAATATTGATTTGGCTTTCAATCAAATATATCAATGTTGGATGATCTTGATTAGTTTGATTGACTTTGTACTGGCTGCCTTGGGCCAGTGGGAGGCAATTTGTCGCCTGTTCTGTGATTTTTAGAAGGCTTTTGACTGTGTTAATCATGAAAACTTCTTGGACAAAATGGAGTACTATATATTTAGAGGAATCGCAGTTGAGTGCAGTTCAGAAGCTTTCTCATGGGTTGCAGCCAGATTTTAGAAACTGTCTCTACACTTTTCTGGAATGTCAAGGTCCTGAACTATGAATTGATTCCATATAAAAAAAAAACATTTAATAATGCAGCATTTCTGACAAAATTTAATTTATTTATTAATTATAAACAAATAATGTACCTTTATAGCTCTGCTCTTTGACAAAACTGATCTTGTGATTGAGGTCTGTTAAATGAGCAAGAAACTCCTTATCCGTGACGGCACACTCTAGAATTCCTCTGCAAACAGAAAAAGTTATCAGCTTTGTTATATTAAACTAACCAAAGCTCATGCTATTCATAGATGATCTATTCATCAGTACTATCGGCGATGAGGAAAGTAAAGAAACTGAAGATAAATGTAACCAAGAACAAGGTTGGCGATGGAACAGAACTCATATCTCCCAGCTGCCTCTAGCTGTTTGCGCTTCTGCACTAAACATTGAGTTGAAAAGAAACACTCTTGAATTCTTGCAACTGTGATGAACAGTTAGCAGCTATTTGAAAATTAGTTCATTACAGATGATGACAGTTCTAACATTGTTTTATACATTTACTTTTTTCAGAATGACAAATTTACTTTTACTTAAAATTTACATCAATTTACTTAAAATTAAAGAAAAGTGATGAAGATTATGAGGAATTCTTCCTAAAATACATTGCTCTCTACATGGAGCACATGAAGAAACACTATGGCTATACTGGAGCTTGTGATGACCTATCACAGTCCAACCATAAGTCTCAGTCCGTTTCAACCGAAAATCAGTCACAGATGCCCCCATCCCCTACAGGTGCTTTGCAAGACCAAAACACAGTCCATTTTTTAGAACAAAGACAAGTAAAAGAAAGCAAATTCAAAAATTGAATAAAAGTCAAACCAGAAGCACTTCTCATAAAAACAACAACTACAGTACGTTAGTACTTCACCAAAACATCGATGGTCTTCGTAACAAAATCGAAAGACTAACTCACCACCTTGAGGTCCTTACACCTAGTGTTGTCATACTTACCGAACATGGTCTAAAAGAAGAAGAGCTCAGAAACATAAAGCTACAAAACTATACTTTATTATCTGCCTTCTGTAGGAAAACCCATGCTAAAGGAGGTGTAGCAATTTACATCAAAAGTGCCCTAGAAGTCATGACAGAACACATAGACACAACATCTTTTTGTGAAGAGTTAATTTGCGAGATAGAACTGTGTCGTTTAACTGTAAACAACCTGCAGTTATACATATTAGGCACATACAGGTCTCCAAGTGGACAGCTTGAAGATTTTCAAAATATTATGTCAAGACTTTTAGCGGACACCAAAGCATACAGTAAATTTCTCATCATAATGGGTGACGTAAATGTTGATATGCTTAAGGAAACCTCTGATAACAAACTAATTAATGACATGCTATTAAGTTTCAATACCACAAGACTACCCCTGCAAGCTACTAGGATTACCAGCTCCACACAGTCCTCTATTGATTGGGTGTGCATAAATAGCTTGGAACTTGTTGTACAAGTGGAAGTACTACAAACTGGACTCTCTGACCACAGAGCTCAGCTGTGTACCCTAAACATCCCTACAAAAGATAAACCAACAGTTTCTGTTACAAGACGCAGGTTCAATGATGACATTATGGCAGTGCTAAAATCTCTCTTACAAGGGCAAAACTGGGACAATGTCAGGAATGCACACCACCTACAAGATGCTTATGATACTTTTTCTAAGACCCTGAATGTTATCTTGGATATGGCATGTCCTAAAAAGAAAATTAGATCTCGAAAAAAAGCCAAGCAAAAATACTATTTAAATGACGAAGCACTAAGCCTTAAAAGGGACTTTTTGGAGGCTCAGCACAAATTTGAACTAACAGGCTCTGTAACAGACAAAACCAACATGACAATCAAGAAAAAAGCATACGATTTTAAACTGAGAGACATGAAGAGGCAACACATAGTGACTTACATCAACCAAGCTCATGACAAGTCCAAAGCAACATGGAAGGTTATAAATGACGAAAAGACAGGGAAGAATGACAAAAACTCAAAATTAGAACTACTTGTTGATAACAAAAAACTTGAAGACCCTCAGAAAATTGCAGACTTCCTGAATGAATACTTCACTAATATAGCAGATAACACTTTAAGAAAACAAACAAAAAACCATACAAGACCAGTATTATCTACATTAGTACCTGTTACAAACAGTAAACTTGAAGTATTTCATCCCACGTCAGTAGAAGAGGTGCAAAATGTAATAAAATCCCTGAAATCGACTCATTCAGCTGGTCTGGATGACATATCCTCAAAGATATTGAAATTTTGTTGTGAGGAGCTATCTGAACCTCTGTCATACTTAATTAACAGAGCTTTTCAACAAGGAATTTTTCCCCAACAGCTGAAAAAATCCAAAGTTCATCCAAAACATAAGGGTGGAAATAAACTGGAAGTCAATAATTACAGACCAATATCAGTAATTTCAACAATTTCCAAACTGTTCGAGAAGATAGCCCTCAAAAGATTATTGGATCACTGCAACGAAAATGAGTTGATGACACCTAACCAACATGGCTTTAGGAAACATAAGTCCATAACAACGGCCTTAATAAGTCTGCTTGAGAAGACTGTTGACCACATAGAAGCTGGCAGAATAGCAGCAGGTATTATGCTAGATTATAGCAAGGCCTTTGATTGCCTCAGCCATGACCTTATCCTCACCAAGTTACAATCCCTTGGTATTGTGGCAAAAGCAGCAGAATGGGTTCAGAATTATCTGGCTGATAGACATCAGCTTGTGGAGCTTCTGTGTCAAGAAAAGAGTACTACCAAAAAAGTTCTTTCAACACCTCTACCAATAACAAGAGGGGTACCCCAAGGTTCTGTTCTGGGCCCTGCTCTCTTCATCCTTACCACAAATGACCTACCAGCATATCTAAGAGACAGCTGTCCCCAATAATGTACGCTGATGATACCACCCTTGTGCTGGGCAAAGAAAGTATTGAATCACTTCAGATAAGCGCATTTATTGCTACAAACCTAGCCACTCAATACTGCCACTAAAATGACCTAGTTATAAACACACAAAAAACAAAGCAAATCATGTTTGGTAGAAGAGGAAGGGAGGAACCAGCATTACCTGAGGTGGAAATGGAAGAGACCGCATGCTTCCTGGGCATTACCATCGACAGTTCCTTTACCTGGACAGCCCACATTGACAGTGTATGCAGGAAGTTGAACACTGGCATATTTTTAATTCGAAGAATGACGCAAATTGGCACTCCAGAAATAGCAAAAATCATTTACCATGCTTTCTGTGAAACTCACATAATGTATGGCATAGCCGCATGGGGTGGTACTACCAAGACCAATATGAACAGGATACTAATATTACAAAAGAGAGCATTAAGAACTATACTAGGCCTACAACCTATGGAGAGCTGCCGAGAACATTTTAAAAGTCTTAAAATCTTGACTGTGTATGCAATGTACATTTGTGAGGTGGCACACTATGCATCAATCAAACAACCAGCTCAAGGATCAGCCCTTCACAACTATAATAAAAGACATGCAACCCGTTTCAACCTCCCAGCTCATCGAACTTCTCTATATGCAAGAAAACCAATATATGCTGGTATGAAAATCCTCAACCACCTACCACAAGACTTCAGACAGGAAACTGGTGCAACACTAAAGAACAGACTGAAGAACCTCTTGTTGGACAATCCAATCTATTCCATGGATGAATTTTATCAAACGACCTGGACTTGATGTTATGTATTGTATTACAATTTTATGTATTTACTCATATATTGTATACAGTATTGTTTTGACACCATTGCATTTCTTAAAGAAATTGTAATAAAGAATATTCTGACTTCTGACTTTAATACACACGGACATTCATGAAGTCAGTGTAATGCGGCTCTTCTTGACATCTATTGATACAAATAATTTTCTGTTTTTTTTTCACAATGACTGAAATAACTTTAGCCCATCAGTACTTTCCTCTTGATCCCGAGTCTTATAGAATGGAAAAAAAAAATTCACAATGATGAAGTTTTGTAAGAATCATGCTACCCTTTAAAACCCTAAAACCGACTGTAAAAAACAGAACTAATTTGGATTAGCTAGTCAGATACATCCACACTTCTATGACTTAATTTAAGTGATACTCATATTCAAATTAAACATTAATTATTAATTAATTAATTATCTGCGTGTGAACTCACGAGATAAGTGCAGGTGGAACGGCGATATCACCAATGAACTGGCTCAACTGCGCTCGCACGGCCTGACGGTTATGGAGCTGCTGTGACATAGACACAGACTTACGCTGCAGTGACAAGATTTCACTGCTGATACTGCCTAAGTCAGACTGGAAACCCAAGAGCATGCTCTCCATCCTCTATGTAAAAAAAAAACACAGTTCTACACTTCAGATATTTACACGTATTGTTGTTTCATGCCGTAAAGTTAACAATAACGTTGTAAAACACAAAACATGTGAAGTTATACTTTTGTTACACCCTATACATTCCTTCACTGGAAACTCAACAAGTTTACAAAAATGTCACTCACTTAATCCACTTTCTATCCCTCTTTTAGTCCTCTCTTTCAAAAAGCAAGTTACCATAATTCGGTAATCACAGTCATTGTAATATCTGTATTCCAAAGCAATGAATGGTAGACTAACACGCCAAATAGTAATATCCGATATTATAGATTGTGTCTCTTTGAGAGTTTTTCAGTTCACAAAAAGCAATGTAATGTCACCAAGTCTTTACTTCGTTCATATCAGTAACAGTAATGCCTTCGATTGGGCTTCAGAGGGTTAAAGTAGTCAGATTTAACCCAATCTGATTCTGATTAAATTTATTTAATATTTCAAAGTATTTTTTAGAGTTTAAAACTTACTTTGTTTTTTTTTTTTAGTTAAAAAGAAAGTAAATACCACAGACAGCACGGGTAGTCTACACATAAATTACCTGCATACCGTAATTAATGAAGAGTTTACTATATTTGTGTTGACTTTGTCTTTCCGTGGAAGGTATACACTTATAGTGTTACATTGTAAAACCATGAATATCATTATTTTGTTCTTACTTTCGTTAACAAAATTAAGTAAACTTTTGTATAACAAAACAGTTTTAATCCTTTACATAGTTTTGCTTGTACTAATTACAGTACAACAAACTATAAAAATTAAGCTAATTTTATAAAAAAGTTATCTTTGTCAAATACACTTCTTGTTACCTTTTCAATCTTTCAACATACGTTCAACAATAATTAATTAAATTTGGTCACCTACCTCAAGAATAAAATCACAAGCTGCAATTTGGTTATGTAAGCTGACGATGTTCTGGCTCTCTTTAATGTAGTCTTGGATCGATTTACTTTCCACTTCCTTGAGTTCTTGCTCCACTTGTTTGGAATACTGCCTTAGGTCCGTACCAGATTTCAGGACCTCTTGCACCACATCTGTCCCCAGTTGTTCTTCAATACTGTTGTCACCCATTGCCTGAAACCAGTAGTGTATATAGAAAATTATTTTAGAGGGTGCAGATAGACTGGGTGGTTTAGGAAATATAAAATATTCTCCCAAAACAGGGGAAATATTCCAGTCCAATTCTTCCGATCTTTCCCTGGGAAAATGTTAAGCTATAAAAACTCAAGAATGTGTTCCAACTTTAAAAAAAAATACTGGGTGAAATTTTAATGTTTGTTTTTGAAAATATCAGGGGGAGAGCTTTATATGGCTCTAGAGCGAGTTCCAGTAGGGATGCAGAAATCAATACGACTGAGGAGATGATGAGAATCAATAAAATAGTTTGGAATCTTGAACAAAAATATGACACCCTGAAATCGCCTTCTATTGGACATAGCAAGTCTAAAATGATTAGCAAGATCTTCAAATGGCACTTCAAGATACAGGAAACCAATTCTCATTCTAACAAAATGCAAAATTTTCTTTATCCTCTCCAAAAGTGAAATTTGTTCATTATAGTGAAGAGACCAGAACAACAGTATTAGTGATTTTACTGAATTAAGGTAACATACAACATTGTGAGAGTCTGCATACTGAATGCATTTGCAGGAAGTCTCTAAAAGAAGCTGAGCTTCCTGTTGGCTCTGGAATTGGCATGGACATCCACAATGTGCCCCTGTGAACTGAGAGCGGTATCAAAGATAATACCTACATCACGATTAATGAATAATGTATTACCTTCCAAGGAATAAGTTATGAAGAATAGGCTCTCTACAACGATAGAAATACATAAGGCAACATTTACGTCTGTTCAAGGTCATAGTTTTTCTCACACCACTAATCTCACACACAGCTCTGTCAATGTCATGCTGAAGATGACTGCATTCCCGAGTATGAGAGATCTCATTGAAAAACTTAATATCATCAGCAACAGCAATATAACCACATCGACTTTGGCCACAATATCATTAATAAATGTTTTAAAGAGGATGGGTCCTAAATGTGAGCCTTGAGGTACACCAGACACTAAAAGCTAAAGAAGTTGATGCAGCAAATTTGACCAGCATTTGTTTGTTGGAAAGATAACTTCAAAATCCAAAGAAGAAGAGATCAACGATTCCATAAGATTGAAGTTTGGCTATGAGATGACTGCGGCTGACTCTGTCAAAGGCTTTAGAAAAATCTAAGTAAACACTGTTGAGTTGACTTTTTTTAGAAAATGAGATGTAATATAGTTCTGGTAAACTTACAGGTTAATAGATGATGAACATCAGGTACAAAAACCATGTTGGTTTTCAGACATAACATTTTTTAAATAAAAAAAGAGACATTGTTCAAGATGAGAACTAAAGTTTTGAATAGCTATTGGCCTACAGTTCATTACCTCTTCAGGGTAACCTAGGACATATTAGCACCAAC
Source organism: Homalodisca vitripennis (assembly GCF_021130785.1). NCBI lineage: Eukaryota > Metazoa > Arthropoda > Insecta > Hemiptera > Cicadellidae > Homalodisca > Homalodisca vitripennis. The sequence continues at coordinate 56,163 of NW_025777025.1, forward strand.
AAAACTTTTTTTTGAGATCATTTGGAAATATTCCCTTGGAAAGCATTTTATTGAAAAATCAAGTAAGATAAGATGCAAATGTATTGCATCCATGCATTCAAGTACTTAAGTTGGTATACCATCGAGCGAGCCCACATTCTATTGAGGCATAGGCAAAATGCCCATCAAATAAAAAACAACAATATCTCTTTCTATTTGTAGAATGTACAATACATACTGTATAGTACTATTATAACCAGTTCTTGAGCTTAACAACTTGTTTAAAACTAAAAGCAACTACAGTAAAACATAATATCAAACCCAAAGTAGATACTTTACTGTAACTATTTTCTTTTAGCTGCCTTTTGTTTCTGTTAGCATGAGAAAAATGATCAAACAGTGTTTTAGTTAATTTTATAACAGAATGCAATAGAATTTCTGGATAATCAATGGAAAAAAGAGCAAGCAATGGAAAATTAATTGTGCCCTAACATCCAATTATTAAAAGGATTATGGAAATTTACTAATTAACATAGTAAAAAAACAGTGTTTCAAAAAAAAAAAGGACAAGTATCAATCATTCTCTTCAAGTGTCAAATCCTAAAACAGGATTAAGTGGCTAAAAATTAAACAATTCAAACACTGCAATGAACTGTTTTACAATTTCATATCAGGTTACAAAATATGGTACTTTGGGATTATACCGACCACACCCAGACATGAATCGTTATTTGACATTTTGATTCTACTGATTACTAGATTAGCGTAGAACAATATTTCGTCAATGTAAAACAGGAATTGTCTTATCGCAAATCCCTCCCCATCCTCAGACAGAGGTCGAAGTCGAGCGGTTTAGTAGATAACGTGATTGCAGAGTCTTGCCGCCCGTTCAGCTGGTGCGTCGCTTTGTTGTACTTCCGTGTTTTACCCCTACATTTCTCCAAACACAAAAATTCAACAAAAACTAAACTCTTTCTTGAAAAAAACACTCAAAACTTGTTTTTATTCTTGATCACACTCTGCCACCCAAAATGCGAGTGCCTCCGGCCATCAGTACGGGCTTCGGCAGCACCTTTGGTGCTGCGCCGCGCTGATGTAAACGAAAGAAAAACATCCCTCGAGATAGTACCTATCAGTAAAATATCAAATTCTAATCGGTACTTTGGGATTATACCGACCACACCAGTATGAAGAACACAAAAATAGAAATTTATAGAAACAAACATGATAGAACGAAAAAACAACTCTTCAATTACAAAATTACAAACTTACAAGCATTTCCAGGTATTGTGATCGGTATTGTTGTCGCTGTTATCTTATCTTTCTCGAGAATCCTGATTACGGCAGGCCGCGCGGCATCACGTGATTTGCACGGTACATAATTACCTTTCCATTACAATTCAATTTATATTTCTGATTAGCCCCTCTAGAATTTGATATTTTACTGATAGGTACTATCTCGAGGGATGTTTTTCTTTCGTCGACATCAGCGCGGGGCAGCACCGAAGGTGCTGCCGAAGCCCGCGCTGATGGCCGGAGGCACTCGCATTTTGGGTGGCGGAATGTGATCAAGAATAAAAACAAGTTTTGAGTGTTTTTTAAATAAAGAGTTTAGTTTGGTAAATGTTTGTTTTTGTTGAATTTTTGTGTTTGGAGAAATGTAGAGGTAAAACACGGAAGTACAACAAAGCGATGCACCAGCTGAACGGGCGGCGAGACTCTGCAATCACGTTATCTACTAGACGCTCGACTTTGACCTCTGTCTGAGGATGGGGAGGGGTTTGCGATAAGACAATTCCTGTTTTATATTGACGAAATATTGTTCTACGCTAATCTAGTAATCAGTAGAAACGAAATGTGAAATAACGATTCATGTCTGGGTGTGGTCGGTATAATCCCAAAGTACCTTCTAATCTGTTGATCGGGCACTAAAAATTGAGATATCTCAATGCAACTTGGAACAAACGAGTATTACAAGGTTTTAAACACCTTAAGTTGATTTGAAGTTGATCGGACAATGTAAGTGCCTTTTTATACATATTACCATCCTCTGCGCTTGTTGACCTGGGTCAACAACTAACAATAACCTGTTGACTGGGTACTAAAAATTTTAGATATCTTCCGTCTGATCAACAATGAATTAACGGACAATATACAAAATCTTATAATATTTCTTTGTTCCCAGTTTCATTAGGATATTTCAATTTTTAGTACTCGATCAACAGGCTATTGGGTAATTATCATATTAACCGCCGGGGCGGAAAAATACGAGTTTTGCGTTCTTAACTTATTGGAATCGTCCTATATAAAAAAAAGTATAAGGTTTGATGGGGTGGAAATGAGAAATAACGAAGTTCTAGAAAATAAAAAATAAAATAACTTTCCAGTAATATCTCCATGTTCTACATCCACGTCTAGCGTCACGTGACCTTTTGTGGCCAATGATTGAACCTCGTGATGACGTCATCGGTTGCGCCGCCATCTTTGCAAACGTAAATGAGAAATTACAGAAATGAGCAGAATTTTGATCAAAATTAATAATGTTTTTCTTAATTTCGAGAAAAAAATTAATTACGAGTGCCTCCGGCCATCAGCGCGGGCTTCGGCAGCACCTTCGGTGCTGGCCCGCGCTGATGTCAATAAAAGAAAAACATCCCTCGAGATAGTACCTATCAGTAAAATATAAAATTCTAGAGGGGCTGATCAAAAATATAAATTGAAATGTAATGCAAAGGCAATTATGTAAAGTTTAAAAACTAAATAAATCATGAAAAACTCAAATATATAGATGGATATTAACAGAGAACACTTACCATTAGTGTGTTGGCGGATATAGCTAAACAGCAGCAACAAAAAAGTGGTCTATCACAACGAAACGACACAGTTTCCCGGTTTAAAAACACCACTCGACCGCACGACGAACAAATACACTCATTTTTAAAAATGCCCTGTTCTATTAAAAAAGAGATAATTTCGTTTCGGGTAAAACGTAAGCTCTTTACGTGCCCTACGAAACACTCCGACACACACAATTCACTAGGGTTGGTTGAACTAGTGGATGGTTGATTCATCATTGTAAACTCACTCACTCAATCCGACCTACTGAACACGATATCTTGTGTAGAACTGACCTATGCCCCGGACAACTCAGATAACAGGTATGCTATCAGGCTGCTATCAGTCCCGGCCGCAGATAATATTCAAGTAAACAGATTATCCAGACACAGCACACAAACTGAACATTAAAACATTAGAAACTTTACCACTTATCAATATACCCCCTAAAATCATGTTATTTGTCATTTGCACCCCCTAGTACTATATATATTTTTTGTTCAGGAGGGTGAGCAGAATACGTTGGTAACGTCAAATTCGTGATTTGCCGCCCCGGCGTTTAATCTTACTGGTACCCAATAAAGAAATATATAAACAGGCACACGCCAAAGTAACATTTTAGGTAATTTGTATTATTTCTCCATTGCAAAACAATTTTATTGAGTACCAAACTTAACAAAATGTATGAAGTATTAATAAATATAAAATGTTCTAACCTTGTCGGATAACTGGCAGAGAAGACAGGCTAATTATTTATTAAAGTAATAACTTGTAATTTATTTCGCAAGACGGTTATCACTTTTAAACTTTTTCAGACGACATAATGAAAGTAACCAAGCAACTATATACTAACATAACCTAACTTTACTAGTATTTTCAATTTTGACATTGACTGACAGAGACAGTTGGAGTCAACGAATTATAATAATGGAACGCGCTCTGGGCCGGAGAAACCGAGCCGAAATCCTGGGCTGCGTTCCGAGTCTGCAGGCGCTGGAAATGGGCAAGAACTAACTCCGCCCATATGGCAGGCATTATAGTAATGATCTAACATCACTTTAAAACGCCTTCTATACTTAATACAATTGTTAGATACTACAATTTATTTATTATTACAAATGTTAGTAGCTGATTTTTACCGTAGATTTTTATTTTTAGTTAAAAAAACGGATGTTTGTACAATATCAAAATAACTGAGATTTTGACTTTTATTTTTCTTACAAAGTCGGAAACAAAGATTACAGGCATTAAAATATTTCCCAGATGAAAAAAAAACAACTTTTTATTGACAGTATTTTATTTCAAAGTAAACTACATAAAATTTACAAACATTACACACTTAATCTACGTGTTATAAAATAAAATTATTTTGACCAATTTTTGCCTTATTTCTAAGTTGGATTTTCGTATAATGTCAAAAGTTTTCTGTTTTTTTGATGTGATGAGATATTATTTAAAAAAATAGTTTAGTCACAGTTTTAATTAACAATAACTCGTGGCTTCCAGTGAATTCTTCAACTTAGAAGTGGTCGCATTTGTTTGAGATAACTAGAGCAAATAATAATATTTTACAATTTTCAATACCGTACATCATCACTTGATCTACTTAATTTACCCTTAGATTTAAAATCAATAAAAAGTTAATGTGTTCTAAGATCAGCATCATTGGCATGGAGTACAGAACTCGGTGAGTTCTTGCCCACTTTAAGCGCCTGCAAATCCATGGATACACCAGTAACGCACAGCTGTGTGCGACCGGAAAACACAACATGTGGCTTATGGGCAGTGCGCGTTCCAGTAGTATAGTTCGTTGGTTGGAGTTGATTTTTTTTATTGAAACATAGACGCAGGGTTCCCAACCGATGACGTACAACATAGTATTTTTACAAGGTAAATATTAAAAAGATAAAAATGTTCTCTATTAAGTATGACATTTACAGTCTTGAATTGCAAAAGAAACACTATAAAATATTAACTAAGAGGCCGAGCGTTCGCAATTTCCATGAAATGAAGTGGAGCAGCGGACGCATCTTGTTTGGTCCGACAAATAATTATGGCAAGAAGACATTTTTTCACTTGAGCAGTAAAAAAGTCTTACTAAAAGGTGTTAAATGAATTAGTAATCTCATCAAATAATACAACATTGGTTGACGATTAGTTCCAAAAAACGATGTTTTAGCACTGCAAAAAGAATGCAAATTATAACACGCGAAAAGGACGAACTCGTACCCACAGAATAAAAAACCATATACAAATACAATATAATATAATAGCGATGTACAATCTGTGATTATGTAGATATAAATTCCAATGTAGAAAAGAGGTTTTATTTATAATAATATGGAAATAAACTAGAAAATATAAAATCACTGTTAATCTCTCAACTTTTGAAAGTATAATATCATTTTATGTAGTAGAATAAAATATTATACAATGCTGTCTTTAGTATTTTCTCTTTAGTAACATAAAAAAACTTTCAGATCCAAAGATCTCCCTTTCTTGCAATCCTGATTTGTCTATAAAGTTCGTGGAGGGGAGCTGGCCAGCTGACATTGACATCACCATCGTAATATCACAATATTTACCACCGTGAAGTTAGCGTCACTTTATCGTCCAGTGCATCAATGTTGCAGTCATCAATCTGAAGGCGTTAACAAAAATTCAAAAACTGAGATAAATAGTATAATACTAATTATAAAAACGATCTTTCACAAAATCAACACAGTTTTTTCTATTTATTACTTTCCACAAAGGTTTCCCATTAAATGTGTCATGAATAAAAATCCCAAATATAATACCTAAGTAAACCGTAGGAATGTATCGTAAAATGGACGTCCTCTAATAAATGCCACTCCTGAGACTTAACCAAACAAGTGCCCGCAATGGAACTTTGTACACAGATGCTCTGTAAGCTGAACTTTAATATACCAACGTCAAAAAGGTGGTGTCGGCCGTCAGAGGTCCTATCGTCTAAATTAAATGCACCGTTAGACGGGGCGTTCTCGTATAAAAGTCGCTCCTGAGACTAAACCAAACAAGTGCCCGCAATGAAACTTTGTACACAGATGCTCTGTAAGCTGAACTTTAATATACCAACGTCAAAAAGGTGGTGTCGGCCGTCAGAGGTCCTATCGTCGAAATTAAATGCACCGTTAGACGGGGCGTTCTCGTATAAAAGTCGCTCCTGAGACTAAACCAAACAAGTGCCCGCAATGAAACTTTGTACACAGATGCTCTGTAAGCTGAACTTTAATATACCAACGTCAAATAGGTGGTGTCGGCCGTCAGAGGTCCTATCGTCAAAATTAAATGCACGGTTAGACGGGCGTTCTCGTATAAAAGTCACTCCTGAGACTTAACCAAACAAGTGCCCGCAATGAAACTTTGTACACAGATGCTCTGTAAGCTGAACTTTAATATACCAACGTCAAAAAGGTGGTGTCGGCCGTCAGAGGTCCTATCGTCAAAATTAAATGCACCGTTAGACGGGGCGTTCTCGTATAAAAGTCGCTCCTGAGACTAAACCAAACAAGTGCCCGCAATGAAACTTTGTACACAGATGCTCTGTAAGCTGAACTTTAATGTACCAACGTCAAATAGGTGGTGTCGGCCGTCAGAGGTCCTATCGTCAAAATTAAATGCACGGTTAGACGGGCGTTCTCGTATAAAAGTCACTCCTGAGACTTAACCAAACAAGTGCCCGCAATGGAACTTTGTACACAGATGCTCTGTAAGCTGAACTTTAATATACCAACGTCAAAAAGGTGGTGTCGGCCGTCAGAGGTCCTATCGTCGAAATTAAATGCACCGTTAGACGGGGCGTTCTCGTATAAAAGTCGCTCCTGAGACTAAACCAAACAAGTGCCCGCAATGAAACTTTGTACACAGATGCTCTGTAAGCTGAACTTTAATGTACCAACGTCAAATAGGTGGTGTCGGCCGTCAGAGGTCCTATCGTCAAAATTAAATGCACCGTTAGACGGGGCGTTCTCGTATAAAAGTCACTCCTGAGACTTAACCAAACAAGTGCCCGCAATGAAACTTTGTACACAGATGCTCTGTAAGCTGAACTTTAATATACCAACGTCAAAAAGGTGGTGTCGGCCGTCAGAGGTCCTATCGTCAAAATTAAATGCACCGTTAGACGGGGCGTTCTCGTATAAAAGTCGCTCCTGAGACTAAACCAAACAAGTGCCCGCAATGAAACTTTGTACACAGATGCTCTGTAAGCTGAACTTTAATGTACCAACGTCAAATAGGTGGTGTCGGCCGTCAGAGGTCCTATCGTCAAAATTAAATGCACGGTTAGACGGGCGTTCTCGTATAAAAGTCACTCCTGAGACTAAACCAAACAAGTGCCCGCAATGAAACTTTGTACACAGATGCTCTGTAAGCTAAACTTTAATATACCAACGTCAAAAAGGTGGTGTCGGCCGTCAGAGGTCCTATCGTCGAAATTAAATGCACCGTTAGACGGGGCGTTCTCGTATAAAAGTCGCTCCTGAGACTAAACCAAACAAGTGCCCGCAATGAAACTTTGTACACAGATGCTCTGTAAGCTGAACTTTAATATACCAACGTCAAATAGGTGGTGTCGGCCGTCAGAGGTCCTATCGTCAAAATTAAATGCACGGTTAGACGGGCGTTCTCGTATAAAAGTCACTCCTGAAACTTAACCAAACAAGTGCCCGCAATGAAACTTTGTACACAGATGCTCTGTAAGCTGAACTTTAATATACCAACGTCAAATAGGTGGTGTCGGCCGTCAGAGGTCCTATCGTCAAAATTAAATGCACGGTTAGACGGGCGTTCTCGTATAAAAGTCACTCCTGAGACTTAACCAAACAAGTGCCCGCAATGAAACTTTGTACACAGATGCTCTGTAAGCTGAACTTTAATATACCAACGTCAAATAGGTGGTGTCGGCCGTCAGAGGTCCTATCGTCAAAATTAAATGCACGGTTAGACGGGCGTTCTCGTATAAAAGTCACTCCTGAGACTTAACCAAACAAGTGCCCGCAATGAAACTTTGTACACAGATGCTCTGTAAGCTGAACTTTAATGTACCAACGTCAAATAGATGGTGTCGGCCGTCAGAGGTCCTATCGTCAAAATTAAATGCACCGTTAGACGGGGCGTTCTCGTATAAAAGTCACTCCTGAGACTTAACCAAACAAGTGCCCGCAATGAAACTTTGTACACAGATGCTCTGTAAGCTGAACTTTAATATACCAACGTCAAATAGGTGGTGTCGGCCGTCAGAGGTCCTATCGTCAAAATTAAATGCACGGTTAGACGGGCGTTCTCGTATAAAAGTCACTCCTGAGACTAAACCAAACAAGTGCCCGCAATGAAACTTTGTACACAGATGCTCTGTAAGCTGAACTTTAATATACCAACGTCAAAAAGGTGGTGTCGGCCGTCAGAGGTCCTATCGTCAAAATTAAATGCACCGTTAGACGGGGCGTTCTCGTATAAAAGTCGCTCCTGAGACTAAACCAAACAAGTGCCCGCAATGAAACTTTGTACACAGATGCTCTGTAAGCTGAACTTTAATATACCAACGTCAAATAGGTGGTGTCGGCCGTCAGAGGTCCTATCGTCAAAATTAAATGCACGGTTAGACGGGCGTTCTCGTATAAAAGTCACTCCTGAGACTAAACCAAACAAGTGCCCGCAATGAAACTTTGTACACAGATGCTCTGTAAGCTGAACTTTAATATACCAACGTCAAATAGGTGGTGTCGGCCGTCAGAGGTCCTATCGTCAAAATTAAATGCACGGTTAGACGGGCGTTCTCGTATTAAAGTCACTCCTGAGACTAAACCAAACAAGTGCCCGCAATGAAACTTTGTACACAGATGCTCTGTAAGCTGAACTTTAATATACCAACGTCAAATAGGTGGTGTCGGCCGTCAGAGGTCCTATCGTCAAAATTAAATGAAATGAAATGAAATGAAATGAAATGAAATGAAATGAAATGAAATGAAAAATGACTTTATTTACAGAGGCGAAGTTAGGACTTAAAAGTCCTCTCTACCACTTAACCTCCAAACAAAACAAACAAAGTAAAATATAATCATACCTATACACACATCATCATACATTGTAAGTGACACGTAAACTAAATCACTTTAATAGTTACTTACATATTGGATTTAACATAATAATGTATATATATACCAATTATAATTAAAATAAACCATGTCGATTAAACTCTAACAAAAATCTCTTAATGCAACATGCAACTAATAAAACTATCCTATCCTAACAGCATTCATTCCCCATCCACGCAACTTACATACAGTTACCCCAAGTGTGACCACAAGAACCACCAACCGTCACTCCCGCCGAGCCCGCAGCAGAAAGGCCCTAACCTCCGCCCCAAAGCGATCGCTCTTGTCAATACTTCTGATGTTGTCTGGGAGAGCGTTCCACAATCGACATGCGGAAACAGTGAAAGATTTATTATATAAGGCTGTCCTATGAATTGGAATTGATAATAAAGATGCACCCCTACGAGTTCTACGTGCACTAATATCAGACATAAAAACGAAACTTTGGGCCAGATAACTTGGACAACCATTGTGGATTAGTGCGTGCAACAGACTAAGTACATGAAGATCTCTAAGTTCTTTGGATTTTAATAGGGATAATTGCTCAAAATAAGGAGATACGTGATCATCACGTCGTAAGTTGAAAATGAACCGAATACAATAATTCTGTGCACGCTGAATTTTATTAGAAAGGTCAACAGTCATGTCATTGATCACCACGTCACAGTAATTGAAGTGAGGTAAAACTAGAGTTTTCACCAACATCACTCTAACATCCAACGGCAAGTACTGTGCAAATCGCTTGAGGCCATGTATACAGGCAAAAACCCTATTACACATTAGTGACACCTGATCAGCCCATCCCAGGCTTTTGTTGATAGTTATTCCCAGGTTTTTTACTTTTTCATTGTAAACTATTTCTTTGTTGTTCAGTATCAGTCTTGGAGCAGTATTAATGTCGATTTTAGTAATAAGCCTTTGATAGCCTATTAAAATACAGTTAGTCTTGGTTTCATTAAGTTTCAGTCCATGTCTGCAAGTCCAGTAAGCTATTGAATCAATATCAAAGTTCATTACTTGTACACAAGTGTCCATCTCATTAGGTGAAAAGTGGCGGTAAATTTGTAAATCGTCAGCGTAAAGATGGAACTTTGAGTGTCGGATACTAGTAGTTATGTCATTAATGTAGAGTGTAAAAAGAAGTGGTCCAAGTACAGAACCCTGAGGCACCCCTCGGATGACAGGTTTCCACTCGGAGCACCCATTGTCAGTCTTGACACGCTGCTGTCGCTCGGAGAGATATGACCCCACCCACCTGACACAACCATCAGAGAAACCATACCTCTTCAATTTGATCAGTAAAAGAGGGTGAAACACGCAGTCGAAGGCCTTGGAAAAATCGAATAGAGTCAAAATTGTAGCTTGTCGCTTGTCCATAGCAAGTCTTATATCTTCAGTGATTTTTAAAAGGGCTGTGGCAGTACTGTGGTGAGGGCGAAACCCAGATTGAAATACCGACAAAATATTTCCACTGTCAATAAAACGGGAGAATTGTTGGTGGACTATTCTTTCTAAACACTTGGATAGTGCCGGCAGTATACTAATAGGTCTTAAATCAGATGGAGCTTTAGGGGAAGAACACTTATTTAAGGGACGGATTTGAGCACGCTTCCATATATCTGGAAAAGTTGAGGACATTAAAGACTTATTAAATATTGCAGTAATAACTGGGAGGGTGACTGGCAGAGTGCTCTTAATGAACTTGATTGGAATGTTGTCGGCCCCGACTGCATTGCTAGACGTCCTCATGACCGCCCTGAACACCTCAGCCTCAGTCACCGGAGTGAAAGAAAACTGATGAACAGGTCTGTCAAGCGGAGAAGCCTCTAGCTCTATGACATAATCACGAGCACGGGACAGATCAATGGGGACGTTAGCAAAAAAGTTATTGATTATATTTGGATTTAAATGGGTTTGTTGGTCACCATCAGGTTTGCCCACTCCCAGCTCTTTCAGTTTCGTCCACAGGGTTTTAGTTGATTGTTTCTGAGAAAGGGAATTGTAGTAAAATCTAATTTTAGAATTTCTAATTTGCTGCTGTGTCTGATTTCTCAGTCTTTTATATAAGCTCCAATCGTGCTGATTCTTAGTTCGCTTAGCCTTGCGGAAAGCGGAGTCTCTCTGTCTTTGAAGATGGCGAATAAAGTCAGTAATCCAGGGAGCAGGCTTTTTTGTTACACGTTTGAAGACTATTGGAGCATGTTTATCAAACAATTGAAGAATTAGGGAATTAAATTGAAAAATCATATCATTCACGTCATCAGAAAATAGTATTTCATGCCAAGAAATATTGGAGGTATCGAAAATCAGAAGGTCAAGATCAATGTTTTTGTAGTTTCTGTATTTAATAAACTTTGGATTAGGTTTGGGGAGAAGAAGTTTGTAGATGCAAAATATCAAATCATGTTTTGAAAGTCCAGGGGCAGGCAGTTGTCCATGGTGCGCAATGAGGGTCGGGTCATCGACAGCAATTATGTCCAGCCAGGTGTCGGCAGCGGCAGTATGGTGAGTGGCATGAAGTGGTAGTATAGTCATGTTACAAGAAAAAAACATGTCTGATAGAAAGGTTTGATCGTAGGTAACTGGTCCAAGTAAATCAGTGTTAAAGTCTCCCATCACAATAACATGACTGCAGCAAGCCAAGAGGTTAAGAAGTTCATGTTCGAATTCAGCAAGATAGCCAAGGTTAGGAGCTCTGTAACAGACGGCAACTAAGATGTGTGATCTGTTAACACTGACATCTAGAAACATATATTCTGGGCGTCCAGCTCTGGATGTGTCGGATGATAGAAGGATAGAAGCAGGAAGGTGAGACTTGACATAAACGGCGACACCTCCGCCACCCTTATGTAGACGGTCATTCCTGAACAAGGAGTATCCCGTCAACTCAACAGCCCTGTCACTCAAAGAAGGTTTGAGCCAAGTCTCAGAAACTAGAATTAAATCTAACTGTGAAGAGCGAAATATAGTTCTGAATTCGTCAATATGACAAAAAAGCGATTGAGCATTAACGTGAGCTGCCTTTAGAAAATTATCGTAGGGAGAAAGTGTTCGGCAGATAATTTGTGAGAGAGGGAGAGCGCTATCGCCCGGGGCGGGACCATCAGCCGGGGACCCCAGCCCGACAGCGCGGGCAGCGAGCGGCAGGCGACACCGACAGACACGAAATTGTGGGTAACCCTAGCATACAACATACATTCTCACATACATCCGTAAAACATTGTAAATTTACACAAGATGCACACTTAAACTTACGGCTAATCATGACACTGACAAGGTATCGGCAAGATACTTACTTGAATAACATATTAAATTTTGAAACAAATATGCAATATGTAAACATAAAAATTTATTTCTACTTATACTAAAAAAAAAAACTAAATAATAATAATCAGAACTGTAAAATATTTGAAGAAGAATATACACATACCTACTCACATATACATAAATACACATATACATAAACACACATACGTACATGTGCACCTAAAACTACTGATTGATATATTTATTGTATATGGAACTTTTTACAATACTGTATGTAGTAAAAAGAAATTATGGAAACACTTGTTTTCAAAAGAAACATGAAATGTAAAATTATTTGCTAAAAAAAGTAATAATAATAATAATTGTTATACAACACTATGCTGTGTTTTATATGAAACTAAAAATATATATTTGAGCTTACAACAAAATAAATTAAATCATTGCTAAATTGGTAATTGCAATATAAAACTGCATATTTAAGTAAATAAACATAAATAATATACATTTATATTATAAAGTGTTATGAATTGACAAAATAGGTGTATTACTATACTGTAGCTTGAATAAAATACTTGAGTGTGGAATTTGTTTAAAGTAAGATAAAATTAGAAACTTTAGATTTAAATTGTAGCGCAAGCATTATTAGTGAAAAATTTATATTTACAATTAAAGAACCTGAATTTAAGGCATTTAAAATTAAAAAATAAAGATATATAAATATTTATGTACTATCTATGCTTTGTGAAAAATAATAAACTGGAAAAAAGAAATAGTAATTTAGCATTTGTAACTAAAACTAAAACTTTATTGCCAAATTATAAATAAAGCGGAAAAAGAAATAAAACTTACAACTAGTTAACGTTGGCGAGACGCTGCGCCGAGGTCAGGTCTGCCAATCTTGTCGGTTAGACGGGCGTTCTCGTATAAAAGTCACTCCTGAGACTTAACCAAACAAGTGCCCGCAATGAAACTTTGTACACAGATGCTCTGTAAGCTGAACTTTAATATACCAACGTCAAAAAGGTGGTGTCGGCCGTCAGAGGTCCTATCGTCAAAATTAAATGCACCGTTAGACGGGGCGTTCTCGTATAAAAGTCGCTCCTGAGACTAAACCAAACAAGTGCCCGCAATGAAACTTTGTACACAGATGCTCTGTAAGCTGAACTTTAATGTACCAACGTCAAATAGGTGGTGTCGGCCGTCAGAGGTCCTATCGTCAAAATTAAATGCACGGTTAGACGGGCGTTCTCGTATAAAAGTCACTCCTGAGACTTAACCAAACAAGTGCCCGCAATGAAACTTTGTACACAGATGCTCTGTAAGCTGAACTTTAATATACCAACGTCAAATAGGTGGTGTCGGCCGTCAGAGGTCTATCGTCTAAATTAAATGCACCGTTAGACAGATGTTCTCGTATAAAAGTATTAGATTTTCAAGTATCAAGGTTATATAAACTAGATTAGTATATATACTGCAAAATGTTCAAACGTCGTATGGAATTTGGTACTCCAAAGTTTCATTATTTTTAAAACATGAAAAATTAAAAGCATTATAAAAAGTGATAGCTTGAAATTCTAGCATGCGGAAGTATTTTAGAAGTTATAACATAAATATTACTGCTTCTCTTTTGCGCACTTTTTTAAATGACGTTGTCCTTTTATATCCATGAAAATAATAAGTAAAATTTGTAGGCTAATTAACAATATATTTTTTCTAACCTCACATATATTTCAAAAAACAATTTATTTTATATTTCATTTATTATTTTTATTCTGTTTACTTCTGTTTTTATCTGCAACAATTTATTTTTAAATGTGTCACCAATTATTTTACTATTGTAAAGTTTTGAACTATTGTTTTTTGTAATCACTGAATTTATTCAGGGTATGTGAATCTTATTTAGAGTTATTATATCGCATGGTTGTATTGTATTTAAATGTCGTGTAATTTAGGACATTAGGGTTTCCCTGATTTTTTTCTAATTTTTCAGAGTCAGATGTGGTTGAGGCTTGAGAAATTTATGTTATTGCTGACACCTGGTAGGTATGAGCAGATGTTATAATATGGAAGAAAAGCTATTGTGTAGACTTATCTCTTTACCCAATACCCCTCACGGAATTTCTGAGAATAGTTTTATAACCCTTACACGTAATTTCCTTAGACACATTCAGAAGGGACACGCAAACTCGAGACCGGTTGCCATAAACCTATTGTCTGGTAATGACACCATTTCGAGGAAGGAACCACCTCACCCGAGCCTTTACCTGAGACTACCTCACTGTTAATTCTGTTGTAGTTAAAATATTTGTTCCATTCCATTATTTGAACGTTGATTAATTTGAACTGTAAAAATCATGCAATGCTAACAAACATCTTTGTACAAGTTATACATGAAATTAACAAATCGATTACATGGAATAGTAGGCTAATCACGCCAAACATTCTACGTAACAATATACCATATATGACGCCAGGGACTCGCTTATTGGAGAAAGAAAACGTATTATAAGTTTTTAATATTAAAGCTCGTATGCATTAAACAGAGGTAAACATCAATTTAATACTAACAAATGACCATTATAATTTTCAAAATAGACAAATAGAATGAATAACATGATAATGATGCATTGACTTAAGAGAAAAAATCCTTCTAGAAGTTCTATATTTTTAGAATTGATAATATAATTAAATGGCGGTACCATTACATCAACTCATAGAAATAGTAATACCATTGAAGCATTCATTTCATATTGACTATGTTTAATAAGTCATAAATTGCAAACCTAAAACATGTGGTTTTTAACGCACAAACCTCGGAAATTGTTTGCTGCTTAAAATACAAAGTATGACCTCAATATTGGCTTTATATTATAATATGCGTCAGATACGTTTGATAACATACTGTATCGTTGAACTTAATATTTTAGTGCGGAAATATCAAAATACACGTTATTGGCATAAGAATGTATATTTAGAATCTCCTTAAAAATCGAATGGAAAACTACAAATCTGTTTCTGTATACAAAACGTAACACGCGTACGTTCTTACTGTACTTACTGTACTTCTTACACAAACAACTTCAATTTCGTTGGTATATTAAAGTTCAGCTTACAGAGCATCTGTGTACAAAGTTTCATTGCGGGCACTTGTTTGGTTTAGTCTCAGGAGCGACTTTTATACGAGAACGCCCGTCTAACCGTGCATTTAATTTTGACGATAGGACCTCTGACGGCCGACACCACCTATTTGACGTTGGTATATTAAAGTTCAGCTTACAGAGCATCTGTGTACAAAGTTTCATTGCGGGCACTTGTTTGGTTTAGTCTCAGGAGCGACTTTTATACGAGAACGCCCCGTCTAACGGTGCATTTAATTTAGACGTTAGGACCTCTGACGGCCGACACCACCTTTTTGACGTTGGTATATTAAAGTTCAGCTTACAGAGCATCTGTGTACAAAGTTTCATTGCGGGCACTTGTTTGGTTTAGTCTCAGGAGTGACTTTTATACGAGAACGCCCGTCTAACCGTGCATTTAATTTTGACGATAGGACCTCTGACGGCCGACACCACCTATTTGACGTTGGTATATTAAAGTTCAGCTTATAGAGCATCTGTGTACAAAGTTTCATTGCGGGCACTTGTTTGGTTTAGTCTCAGGAGCGACTTTTATACGAGAACGCCCCGTCTAACGGTGCATTTAATTTCGACGATAGGACCTCTGACGGCCGACACCACCTTTTTGACGTTGGTATATTAAAGTTCAGCTTACAGAGCATCTGTGTACAAAGTTTCATTGCGGGCACTTGTTTGGTTAAGTCTCAGGAGTGACTTTTATACGAGAACGCCCGTCTAACCGTGCATTTAATTTTGACGATAGGACCTCTGACGGCCGACACCACCTATTTGACGTTGGTATATTAAAGTTCAGCTTACAGAGCATCTGTGTACAAAGTTTCATTGCGGGCACTTGTTTGGTTTAGTCTCAGGAGCGACTTTTATACGAGAACGCCCCGTCTAACGGTGCATTTAATTTCGACGATAGGACCTCTGACGGCCGACACCACCTTTTTGACGTTGGTATATTAAAGTTCAGCTTACAGAGCATCTGTGTACAAAGTTTCATTGCGGGCACTTGTTTGGTTTAGTCTCAGGAGCGACTTTTATACGAGAACGCCCCGTCTAACGGTGCATTTAATTTCGACGATAGGACCTCTGACGGCCGACACCACCTTTTTGACGTTGGTATATTAAAGTTCAGCTTACAGAGCATCTGTGTACAAAGTTTCATTGCGGGCACTTGTTTGGTTAAGTCTCAGGAGTGACTTTTATACGAGAACGCCCGTCTAACCGTGCATTTAATTTTGACGATAGGACCTCTGACGGCCGACACCACCTATTTGACGTTGGTATATTAACGTTCAGCTTACAGAGCATCTGTGTACAAAGTTTCATTGCGGGCACTTGTTTGGTTTAGTCTCAGGAGCGACTTTTATACGAGAACGCCCCGTCTAACGGTGCATTTAATTTAGACGTTAGGACCTCTGACGGCCGACACCACCTTTTTGACGTTGGTATATTAAAGTTCAGCTTACAGAGCATCTGTGTACAAAGTTTCATTGCGGGCACTTGTTTGGTTAAGTCTCAGGAGTGACTTTTATACGAGAACGCCCGTCTAACCGTGCATTTAATTTTGACGATAGGACCTCTGACGGCCGACACCACCTATTTGACGTTGGTATATTAAAGTTCAGCTTATAGAGCATCTGTGTACAAAGTTTCATTGCGGGCACTTGTTTGGTTTAGTCTCAGGAGTGACTTTTATACGAGAACGCCCGTCTACCCGTGCATTTAATTTTGACGATAGGACCTCTGACGGCCGACACCACCTTTTTGACGTTGGTATATTAAAGTTCAGCTTACAGAGCATCTGTGTACAAAGTTTCATTGCGGGCACTTGTTTGGTTTAGTCTCAGGAGCGACTTTTATACGAGAACGCCCCGTCTAACGGTGCATTTAATTTCGACGATAGGACCTCTGACGGCCGACACCACCTTTTTGACGTTGGTATATTAAAGTTCAGCTTACAGAGCATCTGTGTACAAAGTTTCATTGCGGGCACTTGTTTGGTTAAGTCTCAGGAGTGACTTTTATACGAGAACGCCCGTCTAACCGTGCATTTAATTTTGACGATAGGACCTCTGACGGCCGACACCACCTATTTGACGTTGGTATATTAAAGTTCAGCTTACAGAGCATCTGTGTACAAAGTTTCATTGCGGGCACTTGTTTGGTTTAGTCTCAGGAGCGACTTTTATACGAGAACGCCCCGTCTAACGGTGCATTTAATTTAGACGTTAGGACCTCTGACGGCCGACACCACCTTTTTGACGTTGGTATATTAAAGTTCAGCTTACAGAGCATCTGTGTACAAAGTTTCATTGCGGGCACTTGTTTGGTTAAGTCTCAGGAGTGACTTTTATACGAGAACGCCCGTCTAAAAACCGTGCATTTAATTTTGACGATAGGACCTCTGACGGCCGACACCACCTATTTGACGTTGGTATATTAAAGTTCAGCTTATAGAGCATCTGTGTACAAAGTTTCATTGCGGGCACTTGTTTGGTTTAGTCTCAGGAGTGACTTTTATACGAGAACGCCCGTCTAACCGTGCATTTAATTTTGACGATAGGACCTCTGACGGCCGACACCACCTATTTGACGTTGGTATATTAACGTTCAGCTTACAGAGCATCTGTGTACAAAGTTTCATTGCGGGCACTTGTTTGGTTTAGTCTCAGGAGCGACTTTTATACGAGAACGCCCCGTCTAACGGTGCATTTAATTTCGACGATAGGACCTCTGACGGCCGACACCACCTTTTTGACGTTGGTATATTAAAGTTCAGCTTACAGAGCATCTGTGTACAAAGTTTCATTGCGGGCACTTGTTTGGTTAAGTCTCAGGAGTGACTTTTATACGAGAACGCCCGTCTAACCGTGCATTTAATTTTGACGATAGGACCTCTGACGGCCGACACCACCTATTTGACGTTGGTATATTAAAGTTCAGCTTACAGAGCATCTGTGTACAAAGTTTCATTGCGGGCACTTGTTTGGTTTAGTCTCAGGAGCGACTTTTATACGAGAACGCCCCGTCTAACGGTGCATTTAATTTAGACGTTAGGACCTCTGACGGCCGACACCACCTTTTTGACGTTGGTATATTAAAGTTCAGCTTACAGAGCATCTGTGTACAAAGTTTCATTGCGGGCACTTGTTTGGTTAAGTCTCAGGAGTGACTTTTATACGAGAACGCCCGTCTAACCGTGCATTTAATTTTGACGATAGGACCTCTGACGGCCGACACCACCTATTTGACGTTGGTATATTAAAGTTCAGCTTACAGAGCATCTGTGTACAAAGTTTCATTGCGGGCACTTGTTTGGTTTAGTCTCAGGAGCGACTTTTATACGAGAACGCCCCGTCTAACGGTGCATTTAATTTAGACGTTAGGACCTCTGACGGCCGACACCACCTTTTTGACGTTGGTGTGTTCAGCTTACAGAGCATCTGTGTACAAAGTTTCATTGCGGGCACTTGTTTGGTTAAGTCTCAGGAGTGACTTTTTATACGAGAACGCCCGTCTAACCGTGCATTTAATTTTGACGATAGGACCTCTGACGGCCGACACCACCTATTTGACGTTGGTATATTAAAGTTCAGCTTATAGAGCATCTGTGTACAAAGTTTCATTGCGGGCACTTGTTTGGTTAAGTCTCAGGAGTGACTTTTATACGAGAACGCCCGTCTAACCGTGCATTTAATTTAGACGATAGGACCTCTGACGGCCGACACCACCTTTTTGACGTTGGTATATTAAAGTATAATTAAAGTATATTAACGGGAATTCTTTGTGGTAAGTAATAAATACGATTAACTGTGTAGATTTTGTGAAAGATCGTTTTTTAATAATTAGTTTTATACTATTATTTCAGATTTTGAATGTTTGTTAGCGCCTTCAGATTGTTGACTGCAAAATTGTTGCACGGAATACAGACGGACGATAAAGTGACGCTAACTTCACGGTGGTCAATATTAGAATTGGTCAAAAAGATCAGAATGTCCCAAACAGCTGAGTCTAAATTCATTTTTTTAAATATGAGTTTTATGTTTAAGGCTTTTAAATAAGCAAACCTTATGTAAATGTTCTTAATATTAAGATACTGTTGTGATTTTCATACCAGTAATTAAAGTAAATGTGTCAATACAGTTAATATACTTACATTTTATACAAAATGCCCATCCAATGTTTTGGAAACGTTGTTAGGTTATGTTTTTGTTTACCGTGTAATGTCATTGTCATCTTGTACTAAGTAGGCTTAATTTAATAAAGAATAGACCAAAGTAGTTGTTAAGCCAGTTGGTACGTGTAGCATTCTAGTAATCATGCTGCTCTTATGTGAAGTTTTGTAGAAAGTGCTATTGCAAGAGGAAAGATGGGTTTTAGTGCAACAAATACTCCAGGAAAAATAAGTTTTCATTTAAAAAATGCTCCATATTTTAGTTTATTAGCATTATTGTTATTTGGGTTGATTTTTTCTAATTGTGTAATTTATTCACTTAAGCAAAAACATTACAAACCTGTTGTGTTAGTGCATGGTATTTTAACAAACTATACAACTATAACAGATTTAGCAGATCGGATAAGAGAAGTAAGTTTAGTTTGTGTATTAAATAGGTAGTAAATAACCTGGGTGTCTAGTTATAACTAACATTAGCTAGAATATAAGTGGCCACTATGATAATTCATGATATTTCTGATGATCTAATAAATAAATCAAAACGGTAAACAAACTATGTTATAAATAGGTATTTAAAATTGTCATATTGTAGTTGAGCATGTTTTATAACTAAAAAAAGGGTAAGGTACGATAAGCGGACCCGGTTTTTATATCGAAATTGGCAAACGATATTACTTAATCATAACCACTGGTATAATCAATCGATACTGATTAATTATTTTGAACAAATAACTTAAATAATTTATATCAACAGCTGTAAACACTTTCAAATAATACACATAAGGTAATATTTCAATTTTACATTTAAGTAACATTTGATTATTAAAAATGGCAGTCAATTTTAGAAAACTACACGACATTGCTTTGAAAGATAAGACATGTTTTACGTGGCTTCAACATGTTGGACTCGTACTGAAAAATCTATTATGTGAAATTTGTGGGAAAGAAACAACTGTAACTGTGAGAGGAGCAAATATGGTCGTCTTCAGTTTTCCTAATTTTGCTTATTATAATTTGTTTCATCACTGTAAATATTAAATCCATATTTTAATTTAAAACATATGATTGTTATTGAGGACTATAGATACTTTTATATCGATTGATAGTCTAGGATTTGAGATGCAAATATTAGGTATCGATGATTACATTCTTCGATATAAAAAACCGGGTCCGCTTATCGTACCCTACTCCTAAAAAATAATGATTAATTAAAAACTAGGACAGAGTACGATAAGCAGTCGACCCGGGTTTTATATAGCTTATTACAATCATTGATACGTTATATATTGAATAATAGAACAATCAATCGATATCAATCTATCTAAAATACTAAATTAAAGTCATATGTTTCAAAGTAATAGAAATAGTTTAAACAATTATATGCCATAAATAATGAAGGAGCCATAGCCATTAATCAAACGATGAAGTTAAGGCAGGTAGTATACTTACTTACTTACTTACTGCCGTGGCTCCTGGTACCCAAGGTGGTACTTTGCCTCGCCAACACACTGCCTCCAGCTCTCTCTATCCATTGCCTCTTCTTCCCTTCTTCCCAGTTTTCTTACGTCTCTTCTGATCTGGTCTCGCCATCTCAACTTGGGCCTTCCTGGTGGTCTTCTGCCCTCCGGATTGTTTACAAGGACGTTCTTGACTAAGGAGTTGTCCTCTAAGGCAGGTAGTATAAAAAATTAAATTTAAATAATGAAGAAAACGTAACATCAGAACCATCTTGAAAATCAAACAAAACAGCGTCTAATGTTTTAGTGTTATTTAATATTGTTTTATTAAGTTAACTATCCTTTTTTACTTAAATAAAGTTTCTTATAGAGCAAATTATGTTTGGAATATCTAAATGTGTGTACAGTTGGTGAGATGATTTAGTTATTGTCCAAATTAATTATGATTGGTAAAATTTTTAAATATCGTTTGATAATTTCAATATAAAAAAACCGGGTCCACTTATTGTACTCCACCCAAAAACTATCTAAATGTGTATTTATCAAATATAATATACAGAGTGGTATAACTGACTTACTTTTACTATTTTGAAGATAAATGACAGATTAAGATACAAATAATGCATGGTTATCGTCATTTTACTTGCATGGCCATTACTCAAATGATTTTACTTTGTTTGGTTTATTAATTTTAAAACATAATATTGTTATTTGATACATTACAAAAGTTTGACAATAACTGTACCGTGATTAGAATGTTTTTGTATTCAATAGCTTATATATTTATAATCGGTATTTAATTAGTTGATTCAATTGCTGTGGTGGCTGCTTATTATGATGCAGCCGTTACATATATAGTTGTCAGTTGAATTATTTCATCTATTTGAAGCACTTTGGTTCACATGTATGGCATGTTGGCAAATAACAATATCCAATTTGGTATTAATTACAATATTAAAAGTCTGGTTTTATTCATATGTAGTGAATATCCATAATTTTCCTTTACATCTATATATCTAGATATGGGGAATATCTACTGGGCATTAATTTTTTACCCTGCATTGCGAGCTAGTTCTTCATTGTTGAAAAGAGATGGTAGTCACTTGGCACTAGATCTGGGCTGTATGAAGGATGCTTGAACATCTATCATCCAAGACTAGTCACGAACGATTGACTGTGTGTGGAGATGCATTGTCTTGAAGAAACTTTAGAAAATTTACCAGAATCACACCCTTATTTTCCACAATATAGTTGCCATGATATTTCTGGCTGACAGAGTTTAGAGACATTTTCTTGCCTTTTAGGAGAGTGTGTGTGTCCCCCTTCAATAGACTGCTTTTTTGTCTCATAAGTAACATGCTTAATCCATGTTTCATCAACAGTCAATGATTCGGTCAAGATTTTCAATAGTACGTTTATTGAAGTTTTCAAGGAAATTCAGCAATGCAGCGAACCTTTGCAAAGATTTTTGGAACCCACCTGGCACAAAATTTGTGGAAGCCAAGCTTCTTCTGAACAATTTTACTAACTAAACTTCAGGAATTTTGGAGGAAGTATTCTGAAAATTCAGTGATCGTGAGTGGCTTTCAATTGGTTTTTAGTTTTTTGCCAATAAAAACTAATTACTGTACTGAATGCACATCAGAAGTTGTGGCATTTTCAATTGCAGTGCATATCTTAACTAGTCACAATGAGAAAGGTATGAGATAAACAGACCGTCATCTACCACAGCTTAATGCATACTGAGCATTGAAATCTTTTTATCTCAAGCGGCTCTAAGCGTGCTTGCTCTCTGGACAACCCTCATAAATGAAGCCAAATGGCTTGTAAAATCTTAAATGTCATAGATTTTTTTCTCCCAATCAGTTCAGGAGCAGCAAGAATTGATATTTAAAATTAATATGTAACCTATTAAACTTAAAACCTTTGAGATATTATCTTAACACATTAGATCTTTCTGATTATGTCTGTGGTAGTTGAAAATTGCCATTTTTATCCAAATATCTCAAAATTTGTGGTTTGCGATATGCTGCTTCTGGACATTCATCGGGTGTTAAGTTACACATAAGTTTTTGCTGTAAGTTTAAGCAGTTTAGATACTACTGGTAGGCATTAACAAGCTAGAAGTGAATCAGCCTGGCTTGCAAAAATCCTAATGAGTATTCTAAACCTTTTTGTAGTTTTATATGTAGAGAAATAACATTATTATATGCTGTACTGTATATCGGTTTTAAAGAAATAATTTTTTTATTTTGAAATATGATCATATTTTACCTGCTAACTGTGCAAAACTGTCAGTCCATTTTTCCGTTGTTGCAGTTCTAGCTTATACTGAGTTAGGTATAGAATCAACAGTCCTGTTTAGCCAAAATGTTGATAGTCAACATGGTTTCACACAGTATAAGTCCAATTTCTAGATTGAGAATATAGAGCTGTTGAGACCTGTGTAGTCCAAGAACTTCCCATTATCTCTGAATAGGGGCATTGAGTTAGCTAATACAATTGTGGTCATTATAACAGTTTTAGTCCGACTCTTATTTGTTTATTAAACCATAGTAGGTGATAACAATGTTAAACTTCTGCCCTCTTTTTTAGATACATCCAGGAACAGAAGTGTATATAACAAACCAGTATGGTGGACTGTACAGCTTGGAACCTCTATGGCGGCAGGTTAAATATATAGGCGATGAAATTATGCAGATTTGTGCTATAAATCCTGATGGAATTCATCTTATTGGTAAGTAATTTTAATCTGGTAAGTTCTTCATTATTTTTTACTTTCTATATAAAATCAATCTAAGCAACTCAAAACAATATTAATGAATTGCTAATAATCAAAATGTATGTTGTACTAGTTACAACTCCATTTAAATGTAAATCTCATTCCAATAATGTCTACTTCTGCATCTTATTTACAATTTATCAACAACAATTATTCTTTTGCCTTGTGTTTTTAACATTCTTATACCATTAATATTTATATCGTGATAATATTCCATCGCATTAATATTTCTATCACGTTAATATTCCCATTATGTTAATAATCCCATCATGTGTATATTCCCATCACATTAATATTCCTAGCCAATTAATATTTATATTGTGATAATATTCCCATCAGATTAATATTTCGATCATGTTAATATTCCCATTATATTAATATTCCCGCTATGTTAATATTCCCATCATGTCAATATTCCTATTCCATTAATATTTCTATTTTGATAATATTCCTATAGTGTTATTATTCCCATTATGTAAATATTCCTATCCTGTTAATATTTCTATCACAATAATATTCCCATCACATTAATATTTCTATCACGTTAATATTCTTTTCAAATTAATATTCCTTTAACATTAATATTCTTATCACACATAGTGTTAATATTCCTATTGTGTAAGTATTTTCATCACATTGATATTCCTATTTCGTTAATATTCCTATTTTAAGAGTCGGTCCTAAAAAGTTTTGTTTAATTTTGCATCTCAAATTTTATATTTTGAAATAAGTTGATCACCTGTGATGTAACTTGATTGCTTGTCCATATTGTTTTGTGACAAAACAGAAGTTGTGTTTTTATTTGAACCAAAGTCTCCCTGCTGACTACCATGTTTATTTGTGCCTTAGGTTACTCCCAAGGAGGACTGATAGCTCGGGGGATACTGGAGAAGTTCCCGTATCACAATGTACAAAACTTTCATCTCCCTGAGTTCGCCCCAGGCTGGAGAGTATGGAAGTGAGTGTTCTCAAATATACTATTGGAAGATGAGTATGCATACAGTGTAAAATGAATTTCTAAATGGAAAAAAGTACTGACACATGTAGTAGTGTAAGCTTAACGCATTGCACTTGTATTCAAACATATGTATGTTGCCCTTTCAGCTTGCTGAGCCAATATGAGTGGTTAAAGGTTTCTCTATGTCAGGTTCAAGATTTATGACCATGTTCTTTCCCTCAGCTCTCTGGGCCACTCTTAATGTCCCCACTCATTCACCTCGCCAGACCTCTACGCGTAGTCCTCAGTATTGCATAGTTATAAAACCTTTTTGCGTGGCTGGAAATTGTCAAATCTCTCGGCCAAATAAGGAAATAAATTGATGTTTCTCTATGTACAGCACATACCGTAGCAAATATAATTTAAAGTTGTTTTTTTTATCCGAGTTTCAGTGCCACTGTAGCTGACGTGGTGTATCTTATCAATTCCTATAATCCTATCAAAACACTCGTGTATTTGTTGAAAACCTCAAAGTATCAAAATGTGTTTATATTCTGTTGATATTTGAGACATATTTTATTTCAATTTTGAAAATAGAAATACTTTTAAATTAGTTAAACCTAAAACTTAATTTACAAACTATAGGCCTATTTTTCTTCGAAAGTAACATGACTGGTAGTGCCCAATATTACAATGTTATGGTGGCTGTACCTATTCCATGGTTAAGAGGGAAAAATCCCAACATTTATTTTCTTACTATCCTGCTGAAACTGTATCTTGACATAAATGATTACAAATGAGATATATGAAAGTCACTCTGAAAGTTTTGAGATTGTTTTGGCGCTAGACTAATCAAACATTAGGTGTGTTGAAAGTAATTCACTCCAGCACCAATGCAGTTTTGTTGTCAGATTTTCCACTTGTTGAAAGCACCCAATCCCTCAGTTTTTGGAATGGAGTCAAAATATTTATGATTCACAATACATTTTGGTACCAAAGAAAAGCGACGACTGTGCTAATGTTTCTTCAGTTTGAAGAATAACTAGAAGTCACAAGATCAGGTGTTCGTTGTTCTCTTAGGACAAGAAGCTTATAAATTGCACTTAGTCCTGTAAGGACCTTTGCGCTGCTTCCGGAGTGATAGGATATTCAGGATGGGTAAGGTTAGGGAGTAGGGGCCGCCTCCTATCGAGATCCATGAGGAAGAATTAGGGCACTACATCTCAAAGTCATCCCGGAAGAAGGGAGGCCAGCTGTGAACCAGCCTCTCCAGTCAAAGTAGGCAGGGGGTGGCACACCCTTGTTGAGGTTAACAAGAGCCTCTGAGGTAAGGGAACAAACCCCACCAACTCCAACAGCCATCCTCCACAGTAGGCTAGACCTATCGAATTGCCCATGAATCCCAGAATCTCAACATTTGCGGTTAGTGATGTGCCGCTCCTGGACATCCATAAGGTTGCCCAGATTGAAGTGGCACATCGGTTTTTGCTGTGCCCAGTGGTGGGTTCAACTGGTAGGTATAAACCAGCCAGAAGTGATCCCTGCTGGGTGAAGATCAGGTGAATAAGGAGGTTGCTCCATCGTTTCAATGCCATTTTTGGCTAAAAACTAAGTTTTTGCAACATTATGAGATGTGGAATTGTGGTAAAATTTAACCCTTAATGTAGAAGTGGTTGAAGAACTTCTTGCAAACATTTTTCAATTTATCTACTTGCTGTAGCAGTCCTTTGTTACTCCAACTTAATAGCCTTCACCAGTCCCATATAGTCCAAAAAAAAAAAAAAAAAAAAAAAATTACTTTCTTCATTATAGTGGTGGATGGCTCTTCTTTAAACACCCATTCACGACTCTCTCCTCGAGCTGGAACGTCATAAAAATGTATGTTCGTCTCATCACCATTGTTAATTTTGGAAATCATCCCATAACCACCATTATTAAGCAGTTGAAGAGTTTGCTGACTGGTTATCACACGCTTAGCTTTCGCTCATCTCTGTCAATTTGTGAGGTACCCATCAAGAAACAATTTTCCTGACTTTTAAAAAGTCAAGCTAGATTAGTCAGGCAGAATGTTGTGTTTCCCGAATGTTCATTGTTTTGAAGCGAATCACATCACGTTCGAAAGTTTGAGTACCTGAGAGCAGTTACACAGGATATTGTTTTAGAATGTGAAGCAATTTTGGGACGTTAAAAATCATAGCCCGTAAATGCACTCTTGATAACTCCATGACTTCACGAAATTGATCTTTCTCAGCAGAGGACACAAGTATACTGATAAGTCAAATTGCTGTCAGGTAAGACAATCAGATAAGATTATCGTAGTATACACTGACTGCCAGTACTGTATCTCAAAACTGTCAAAGTGACCCTTGCATTTATAAAGTAATAACTAATACAATTAATATTTTGAAATAAAAGAAACCATTGTTCATTTGAAAACGCTCAATTACAGCGAAATTCCTCCACATCTTCTACCCTAACCAGGCACTGAGGGAGGCGTATGAGCTGTTCTATTCGCACATGGGACAGTTTATATCAGTGGGGAACTATTGGAACGACCCGTTCCACCAGGAACTGTACTACAAGTACAGCCAGTTTCTGCCGTACATCAACAACGAGGTTGAGGGCTACAGGGATGAGGACTACAAGCGAGGCATCACCAAGCTGAGACGGATGGTCTTGATCGGGGGACCGGACGATGGCGTGATCGCACCGTGGCAGTCCAGGTACTGATAGTAGCAAACACAGTTTTCTATGGGTACAGTACTTTTTTTCAATGCAACTATCGAAATTCCTCAGTTCAGATCAATTCAATTCATTCACACAAAACAATTTACGTTACATTGTAATTTAAAATAGGTACCTCATCACGTCATAGCAAATGTTACGTCATTTCAAATGATATGGAATTACGGTTCAGGACTGAGTTTCTTTGTGCCAACAGCATCCCTTAATGTTCTCAGAAAATAAAAGGTGACCTTCCAATATCCAGATTCTCTGTGTTCGGTCACTAAAAACACGTGTTTATTTCAATATAGATTTGATTTAAATTGACTTTAGAGAACTCAAAAAAAGCTGAATGAGGTTCTAGATATTCCTAAAATAAATTTTAGAACTTGCTTACAATGGAATCATTCTTGACTATTCTAACAGGGTTGTTTACATCTGCAGAAGAGATTAATTTCAATTCCAGAAGCTTAGTGTTTATACTTTTTGTAAATATAACGATGGCAAATGTATGAAACCCTACTATCCCTTCATAATAGTTTTTTGCTCCATGACTATGTCACTGAAACAGGCAAAAACAGACCGGTGGAATAACTGTGAATGTTGAGTTTAGCTCCAGTTCACCTTCCTCTAAGTGTAGCATCTGAAACTGTCACAGACTTGAATCCTGGAATCTGGTCATGTTCGTCTGAAGAGATCCAAACAAAATCAACGTCAAAAAAAGTCAATACGAACCCATTACATTGTTTGGACATCACAGACTACAAAATATACTGTAGTGATAGGTATTCTCATCATCTAATCAGGTCCACGATTGAGTCCACCACGATGTTTTAGACACGATCTCTAAGCACGGTAGAGCAACGCGAGTTTTCTACACATAACGTAGCCATGGTGGGTCAAGTCTGTGACAGCACATTGTTTCAGGTGCTACACCAAGAGGAAGGTGAACTGGAGCTAACTTAATATGTGTAGACAGGTACTTACTGGAAACCAACAAAATTAATTCAAAATAAGGATGAATTTATTATGTTGTTATACAGAAGGAAATGAATATGTTTCATATACGGTTCGGATATTTGATAAAGATCCTCAAATCATGTTCCATATTAATCTTTCCAGCGTTATTGACGCGGATCCGCGGAGGGCCACTACAAGCTCAAAATGTTATTGCCGTGGATCCATGTTTTTGCATTCTTTATTTTCTTACTGCTATGTTAGTTGAATATTTTGCTGCTAGATGGTTCTAGTAGTCATGTGACATACAGACGGGTTGCCCTGCCTTGAATTCTGTTACAATGGGAGTGGCAGTTGCTTCTAATTGGCCAAACACTGTCTAGCGGGTGTGGCCCCGCGCCTTTCACAAAGTCATTGACGGGAGCTCCCGTCAAGGCATCTAGCCAGTTAGTTAGTGAGAAGCGTCCGGTACACGCGTATGTATTTCGGTTATCGCTAATTTTCTGTTGTGTCCTATACTTTTTAAAGTAAATTATTCATATTATATACAGCAGTTTCCAGTATTTATTTAGTGTTTTTTTACCATTATTCGTGTGAATGGCAAATCCAGACGATTCGGAATTTGAAGATTTGGTAATTCTAAGCAATTACTTGGTCAACCCCAAATTTTTTAATATTTTACTACGGTCATAAGATGTTATCAGAAAGCAAGAAACATAATTCAAGCCCTGCAAGGCTGTCCTACAGGTTGCCGAACGATAAGAAGGTTCAAAGTCCACGCGATAACAGTGGTTTGCGGGAGCCGCGCGGAATAAACACTCTTTGTCTACTTTTGTATTTTTATAATTTTATTGGTTTGTAATATAGTATATGTTTATCTATAAAACTGTGTTTCATTCCCATACTTACTGAATAAATGATAAAAATATTAGTGACAACTACACTGCTATTCTACGATATTCTCAAAAGTTAAAAATTAGCCTAGGAAATCCAAAAAGGGCTAAACAAATTTTATTTACCGTTAAATAACTCTATTTTGACATACAGAAACGAAAATAAATTTAACTTTACACATTGGAAATTTAAAAAAATTGTAACTTTATCAAAGAATCAGGTCTAATTTTTCATGACGCTTAAAGGGTTAAAGATTGAATTTTTTTTTGTTCTCTAAGGACAAGAAGCTTATTAACTGTACTTAGTCCTATAAGAACCTTAGTGCTGCTTTCGGAGTGATAGGATATTCAGGATGGGTAAGGTTAGGGTGTAGGGTCCCCTCCTATCGAGATACATGAGGAAGAATTAGGGCACTAACAATAATCTCAAAATCAAGTCTCCCCAGAAGAAGGGGAGGCCAGTTCTGAACCAGCCTCTCCAGTCAAAGCAGGCAGGGGGTGGCACACCTTTGTTGAGGCTAGCAAGAACCTCTGATAGATAGGGAAAAACACCCCACCAAACTCCAACAGTCATCTCCCGCAGTAGACTAGACCTATCAACCACCCTTGCACCCCAGAATCTCGACATTTGCGGTTAGTGATGTGCCACTCCTGGACATCCATAAGGTTGCCCAGATTTAAGTGACACATCGGTCTTTGCTGTGCCCAGTGGTAGGTTCATCTGGAAGGTATAAACCAGCCAGAAGTGATCCCTGCTCGGTAAAGATTTAATTTAATATTATTTCTTGTGTTCTTCAGTCAGTTCGGCTTCTACGCTGACAATGACACAGATACTGTGGAGGACATGAGGGACCGGGACATCTACAAGCAGGACCTGTTCGGCCTGAGGACCCTGGACGATGAGGGGAAACTGACATTATACTCGGTGGCAGGAGTCACCCACAGCAACTGGCACCGCAACCTCTCGGTCATCGACAACTACATCATGCCCTGGCTCAGTTGATGGTGGCGTTAATTAGTGACCTACCGTAATACTCTCTTTCATTGTCAGGTCAGGTTGATTTTTGGGAGAAATTGTATGTTTGTAAGTACGTAATTATGTAAAGCAGCCAAAATAGGTTGATATTCCATTACTCGTAAAGGATTCAGTCCATTTGAAATAAGTAACCAACTCACTGTAAACATTTTGAGACCCTACAAAATTCTGTAAGCTGATAAAGTATTGATTTTGAGATTTAAACGGCAATGTCTAGAACTGAACGGAGCTTTCCTCTACTTTATTTTATAATTATGTTTTTGGGGTTTAGCCGTATTCTCTGTTGTAAAAATGGTGAAAACTTTCCTCTACATCGGATGTGGACTAGAAACAGCTTTTGCCATGTCTAGAAATAAACTACATTAGTTATACAACTGAAAAAGCTTAAAGTTTATTTTTCATAAAATGACAACAAACATCGCTTATACATGAACCCAAAATAGCAATGAACATATATTAAAAATACTCTAAATAATACAAAACAGTGAATCATTGCATTTGTGAGGTATACAAGATAGTAATCAGTTGCTGTGATATTGTTTCTCTTTTCAATATAGTTGTCAGGCTATTATTACATTTCTCTATGGCCTATGGTATACACAAAAGGTTTTCTATGTAGCATTTTATTTAAGAGTTACAAGAGCTTTTTAAAATAAGAATTCCATTAAGAAAATCTTGGCATTTACTAGGGTACCTTTATTACTTTAGAATAATTCTTGTTTATATTAAATTTGGGAAATAGTTATTTTGATGGTATGTATGTAGTTTGATAAAGTGAAACTTCCAAAGCAGGGTTTTTTAATTGCAAAAACAAATACCAATAATGTTTTTAACAGTAGTAAATTTTGCACTTTACACATCTGTAGTTAGTTTAGAACTTCTTGAGTACAAAAAGAATTATTAGTACAAATTGGTACCACTTAGTTCAATTGTTTAATTCGTCTGTTATTTTTCATTTTATACGGTACTTCTAAACAGTTATATAATAAAACAAAAATTTGAAAACATAAAATCATTATCACCGCCATCATTGTTTCCAGCAGTTGGTTGCATTTACTTTGTATATAGGTCTTCATCATACTTTGTCTTCCCATCCTCTTTCATCAAGAATTTTACACTCAGATTTCTCATCACAAAATACTGTCTCATTTCGTCTGTTATTTGGTTTATTTACTTATCAATGTGTGGTAATCAATGCATTAAATGTAATGATACAGATTACAAAATATTTGTTCTAAAGCAGTAAAATCATAGAATCATAGAATTTTGAGGATGAAATAAAAACCATGCCTTTACTTGTAAGATTATATTGTTAATAATAAGACTACATTTTAATTTTTTTATTATTTAAATAATGCAATAATGTATCACTTTAAATCCTTAATTGCTCGTAATGAAATTAAACAACATGGATCTAGATACTATGAATTAGAATATGTATACTCAATGTAACTTTTTGGTACTACGCTTCAAATGATTTTTATAGTTTAGCGCTTTTGATCTCATTTTTATTTTATTTTTTAACAGAGTTGTTTTTAAGTTGAACACAAATTATTATTAAATATTTTTTAAACAATTTTATTATATTTACTTGAACGAAACATTTCATACATACACATTCATGAATTAGGATTTGGTGAATTTTACACTATATTTTTGTATTTTCTTATATAATGCTTTTTAATAAACAGTTATACTTCTACTTTTTAGTTTACTTATACATGCATAAAATATTTACAGCAGGTTTTAAATTTGGTTGGAGTATTTGATTATGATAATACATACATATACATTCTCTCCATACAGAAGCAAAGACAATAGCTCTGTTTACAATTATACTTTCCTATTATTTTTTTAAGTTAGAGACATTAAAACAAATGAAACTATTTAGTAGGCGAGTTTACTAGTTGCATGAATAATAACATTATTTATTAATGACCGTTGTACTTTGTAATATTTATATTAATTTTTATAATTCTTAGTCCATAAATGAGTAATGTTAACTGAGTTATCCCTTCTAAATATATAACACATAAAAAAAACACATAGGGAAAATGTTTTGTATGAATTTTAAGACAAACTGTAACATGTCCTTCAATCTTTGAATATTTATGTATAAATTGCATTGGAATTTATTTAAACTATTTATTAATTCAGAACAGCTCTACACAATGTGGCAACACATCACAAAAAGTGTCAAACATTCCAATTTTCTTAATATGTGTTGAGTATTTTAGGAAAGTTTAAGCACTTCTGTAATATTGGATTGAGTTTAATTAAGTACTTTTTAAATAGTATATGACCATGATTCCAGTGTCCGTACTAGCAATAATTGTTTGTGAATAGAATAAGAAATTTAATTTACTAGTCATTTTATTGCTAGTTCTAGAATTATAATACCGTTAAAATTTTATATTTTTCTAGTATTTTTCAAACCTTTTGATATTTGGTACTATGCGTGTGTCTTCCTTGAATTAATAATTGTTATAAAACTTTATTGTTGTGATTGCAGTTTACATTAAATGATTACAAAATAATAATCGGTTGTGTTTTTTCTGATACATGAACCTTTTTAATAATTTTTTGTGTGGGTTTATTTAGTTTTATTATGTAAAAATTAATAATTTGTATTATTTACATTTTGAATGTAAACCCTATTGTTGAATAAATGGCTATTGTTCTACTAATTGTCATTTAAAACTAAGACATTTATCTTAACAGTTTAAGCATTTTAATACCCTCTCTGTAGAAATATGCCACCTGCGAGTTCAAACCACAGGTTTACATGGGCATGCAGTTCAGTGTGAGTGTTAAATTTCATCCAAGAGATCTTTTTGCTGAGTTTTCCCCAACGCTTGTTTTGTATAGTGTTACACAGCTTTTGCAAACACTTCCTTGTTTCTTGGGCGAGTGTGTTCCCATTCCATCTACTGCCGCTTTGTTTTACAGTTGACGTGTTTTTACGCAAGTCTTGTCGCTGGTTACGATACGATCAATGACTTTTCAATTCTATCGTATCCTTCCAAAAATGTAAGTACTGCAGCTGTTTTTTATTTTTTTTTTTTTGTGGTTAACCATTCAGTAATAGTCTTATCATTTTAAAGAAAGACACGCGGTCAAGTGCATCATAGGTTAACCACATAAGTGATAATAGCGTATTCTTGTTAACCCATTGCGGATCACTGATGGGCTCGTCACGCAGCGGCACGATGACGAGCTCAGGTAGAAAAGCGGTCTGCTTTTCAGTTTCCCCCCAAATAGTTCCAGTAATGTCTGATAGATCGGGCAATCATCTTCACTTGTCAACCAAGAGTGTTTAACAAACGGTCTACGTTTAGAGTTTTTCAAAAGTTTTATAAATATCCTAACAGATCGCAGTTGTATGTCGAAGTTGAAAAATCATTCATATGAGTTTACTCTCTGCTTTTTAGCGCTTGTGATTGGGTGTCTTCCTCAGTTGTTATTATAATACTTTGAGGTTAGTGACAGAACTAAACGACGCAGACGTACATGTTGGCGGTTTTAGTCTAGACAATGGTTCGGATGTTGTAATCGCTTCGCCCGAACCGCTTTATTTAGACTATGATTCAGACATCATCCCTTCCACCCCCGGAACCTTGCTCGCGTGTTGCGTTCCTACACCACGGATACCCCAGCAGGCCCATGTTCCATCTGAACGAAATACCTTCACAGCTGAGTTTTTTCTAGTATACAATAGCGAGCGATACGATCTGGCGCACCATTGCTGTTTGTGTGGCCGCTGACTGTAAATTAATTCGTGCCCGCGCGCCAAAACAATACGATCCGCAATGGGTTAACAAGGGATACCAGGAGGTGACGTGTACTTGCAGTGCTTGTTTGAACTACAAGAGTATACGATACAATAGTCCTTTCTTTAGAAATATCCTTCCTAGTATCTGAAAAATATCTCTAAAAACAACGTATACATTTGTGGTAGGGTTAGGGAATTAACCTAACAATATAGTACTGAAAAATGTAATCACTAATTAATATGGTATGTCACTTAGAATTCAGAATGAGCAAGAAATGTAAAATCAAATTGACCTTCGTTATTAATGTCAGAGATTAATGATTTACAAAAATAATAAATTAATGATGATTAAAATTTAAAAAAATGCAATATTTGGTTGGGGAACCTTAAGTGAAGTTTCAGGTGTGGCTTGTTGGCAACATAAACTTACTCAGGTGAAACATCGTGTGCTGCATGATGCCAATACTTTGCCATAGATTGTTGCTTTACTTAGGCATAGAGTTGACGTTATATCCAATAATAGTATGTTGTACATTATAGAATGCATCTGCTACTTGGTGGGCGCTTTGAAATTGAACGAATAGGGGAAAGCTGAAATCGTGCCAAATTGATTACTTGCCAACTCCGGTTTCTAGGTAACGCTATTCGAGTCACAGATGTTAACAGGTTTCGGCGCTGGGAGGAAAAGCAAACACAATCAGAGAATAGGTACTCTGTGGGGCAGAGATACCAGACTTGTCACACATTGAAGGCACCGCTCGTTACAGAATGGACCACCGTAAATATTGTGGTCTCGCCTGGCAGCTACTCATATCATACACCACATTCCGCCAGCGCCGATGCATTATTTTTTGAGTTAGCAAGCCCTAATGAAAATGCATACGTAATGGTTGTTGACTCTACTATAAAAAAACAGAAAAATAAACATACCTTCAGTCGTTCATAAATTTGTTGGGTACTTTTGTATCATTAGGAGGCCATTATTTTTGAAGAGTTTTTCTTACTGAACACTTTAAAAACCTACGTTATTAGAAATAACAAGCTTTATTTGACTTTCTGTGAAAATACCTCCCAAAAAAGCGATGTCGGCGAGAAGGAGGCCACTCTGTTCCTATGTACTACTTGTTATTATGTAATATAAGTAGATTTACATTAGAAATCAGAAATCTTTATTTGTCGTTGACATTTTACAAAATGCATGACAATCGTCAATTTGAAACTTAAAATGTAGACTTAAGGAAATAGTGCAGCTATTTCACCATAGAAATCTGTAATATTATACAGTGGTTTACTCAATAGCATTTCCTTAAGTGCTATCTTTAAAACTATGACGTGTCAGAGTTTTTAATTTTTCAGGTAAATTTTAATTAGGTTGCCATTAATATGTTAATAGTAGTACCAAAGTTAAAGATA
This sequence comes from Homalodisca vitripennis, assembly GCF_021130785.1. Classification (NCBI taxonomy): domain Eukaryota; kingdom Metazoa; phylum Arthropoda; class Insecta; order Hemiptera; family Cicadellidae; genus Homalodisca; species Homalodisca vitripennis. Next base: position 91,633 of record NW_025777025.1, read on the forward strand.
ACCTTTACAAGTGCTCACGTAATCTAAGCTTGAATTGAAGCACTGTCTCAAGGAGTTTATCTTTTTTCGCCAGAAGTTCGGGTGGCAGAAAAGTTGGACGATCTGAGGACGGTCTGGAAAGTACCGATCGGAAATGTCCCTGATCATCAGTACGGGCTTCGGTAACCGCATTCAAGCTCAGATCACTTAAGCACTCGTAAATGTTAATTTTCACTTTTTATATTTATAACATGTACGTATCTATTTACCTACTTATAGCCTAATAACAAATGGTAGACAGGCAGATTTGTCTCCTTGCCGACATCGCTTTCTTTCAGGAGGTAGAAAACAGGAACTGATCGTCATAATTACATGTAATTTTCACAATATGTCAACTAAAATCTGTTCTTTCTAATAATGTAGTTTTTCAAGGTCCACAGTTAGGTCCCTTGCCAAAAATTGTGGCCTCCGGATAATACTAGAGTACCTTTTTGTCATAAAAAGAGCATTTTAAAATTCAAAAGTTGTCAATATTGTATCATACAAGTTTATACGATTATCTGAAGTACTCTTCAGATCGTGGATATGTCATACTTAACTCTCTAACAGTAAAAGATTATTATTGGCTTTAACATGTTTCATTGGAAAAAATTAACATATTTGATATAATTTTTCAATATTAACAGTAATTTAATTACATATAAAACCAGATGCGTTAATATAATACAGTAACTAACTTACTGGCTTACAAAAGTTATAAGTGTCAACTGGACATCATATGACGAGAAAAAAAGCTCTCTCTTCACCGCCATCTTTGCTTCAAAATTTAAACTAAAAGTGTTTACGTCCAAACTGTGTTAACCAATCAGATTCTGTTATTGTCAAAACAAGACCTAAACTGCGCACACAGCTGATTGAAAAAGTTGGTAGGAGGGAGGATAGAAAAGTTAGCAAAGAGGGAGAGGGTAATGGCCGTAGCCTGTTGTCGAGTAGAGTAGGAACAGTGTTCTGTGATTGATATAGATGTGTTGACAGGTTTGGATAGTGATTGTAGTTTTAAGTTGAACTTTAATTCAGTTATAGTGAACTTTAGCCCTCCACAATGCTGTTAAAACATTTAAAATCCCAAAACAGACTCAAGACTGCCTTCATGGGAAAGTCTCCTAGAACCGGTAAGAAAGTTTGTTTACTTATGTCTTTAACCTATTGATAGTTAAAAAGAAGAACACTGCATTATTAAATTGAAGGGAACCTTTGTACCATTTGTAAGTTATTTAGTAACAAAATTAGTTATGTTAAAGTAATAGTAGCCTAATACAAAATTAAACAGCAATTTGATTCTCCCAACTTACAAGTTGCAAATTATTGTGGGTAATGGATAATGCATAAGAACAGACTAGATGTGCACGGTCCAAATTTATATATGTATAAAAATAAACAGTTTTTTATTTTTATTTCACTCTAATCTATTTTTAAAATACAGAAACCTGGAAGTGGAATTTCTGTGAACATTTTATAAGCAAGATTACAATAATACATTATTCAGTTGCAATGAAAATTAAATACATACAAGTAATAGGCTAGGCTATAATTTATTGTTAATACTTGCCACAGTTATTAAAAACAAGGGCTGCAGTATAATAAACGGCCACTGTGGCGGTAGAATCAGCAAACCAACTTACTTATTGGAAATACCTAAACTATTGAATATAAAGACATCCTAATTTAGTTATTTACAATTAAATATTGCCAGTATATTAAATAACAATATTGTTTTAAAAATTAATTTAGAGTAAAACTATTTGTTTAATATTTGAATAATGGCCACAAGATGAAACGCGTTATTTTTGTTAAGCTGTCAGACATGTTATTTTTTATCCTCCTTCATTATAGTAAGAAGTAGCCTAAGTAAGTTTTACACTGCTGTCAACTTCTTTACTTTGTTGTGGATTTTCCTCATGAAGTTGACATACTGGTATCTTAAATTTTGTTTTTTATCGCATAGAGATAACAAATGATCATAACTTAGCTAACAACTCTATTTAGCCTACCTTCCAGGAATTTTTAACAATGATAAAATTGTTTTATTACCAACAGTGATTCTATGAGTAACAAAGGTGTAGAAGTTTTAATCAGTCAGCCTACTGTTTACATTGGGTTGCAGTAAATAGGTTACTGCTCGCCACCCAGGTTTTGTTTTATTTACACCAAGTATCATTTTTATAGAATTTTACATTCATAACGTTGAAGTAAGCAGGATAAAATTATTTAGAAAAATGACATTAACAAGTTCAGTAATGCAACATTAAATAAACATGAAAAGCATGCAAGATCCATATAAGCCTAAATTATGTAAGGAAAGCATGAACTGCACAGTTGCCTTAATTTAAAAACCACGCGTTGAAATGAAATCACATAAAGTAGATTTATCAAATACTACCAGATACCTGCGGTTTTTGCACGCAATTTCATTTTGAAAAACAGGGACATGAGATTTCTTGAATTCCTCTGCAATATTTCTTGATATTTTATCAAATAACTCCAAAAATTCAGTAACAATTGAACTACTTTAGGCCAATGTAGAGAAATCTTGCCTAAAAGGGAGACTGAAGACGAAGTCCTTAGCTTTTCAGTTAACACACGGCATAATAAATGATGGTGTTTTAACCACAGTTTATTAAAATCCCTAATAAACAAACCCACAAAGAAAACAATTCTGTACATAACATAACATTTGTAAAGTGTAACTGGTTTTTAACAGATGAAGGATTAACATATTTCAATGTGTATAGAATTATTATATTTATTATTCTTGACTTTGACAGTTGATTTAAAAACACATTTTACTATTAAAGTGATTGAGCCAAGTCCATCAATATAATGGATAATGGAGTGTTAAGAGAGTTTTTAAGACTAGTGGGGTGTAGCCTAGAGGAATTTTCGAAATAGAAATCAACTAGGGCTCCTAAGAATGTCCATGAAAAGTTTTAAGTACGAACCTTTATGGTGGTTTTTACATGATTGAGTAGCACAAACGTCTTTTTATTATTTATATAATAGTATAGATAGTATGAGTCATATAATATCAAATATTTGTTTGAGCAAAAGCAAAATCAGTACAATTCTTTTTTAGTTTTTTTAGTCCAGATATGCTGGTTTGAAGGAAGTCGTGTAGTGGGTAGAAACCTGGTGTCATGTCATTGGATCCTAGATCCTACACTACAGATTATAGACGATACAGTTGGTAGTTCACTGGTGGCTGAGGAATAGGTTGTGATCCTTGTAGATGTTTGTTGGTTGATCAGACCTGATTTAATTCAAATAGCATGTTTTAATTGATTGTAGTCTCTGCCTGTATATTTGTAAAACTTTTGCCATACAAATTCTGAAATATAAAAAAGTAGATGTAGGTTGGTTATTCTTTAGCATATGAGTATTAAGGCGTAGGTTAGAAATTAGCTAGGTAATACAGGATACGGAAGCAGCGCCTAAGGTGTCCCACACACAAGTTAGGTTCAATGAATTGTTTGTGGTTATTTTATGAACACTATTCAGTGAAGTGAATCAAGTGAGTGGTAGGAGACCGTTGTTGCCAGTGGTATAGTGTAGCGAATACCAGCGGTTAAATAGCAAGATAGCTTGAGTTAAACAATGACAAGAATGGCTGCTTCAGTGTTGAGGTGTGCAGATCCATTATTAGTATCGGAGTCTACCATCACAACAAACATGACCATGAGAATGCTATTCTTGAAAAACTCTATAATCATTTCACAATCTCGGTAATAGTTATGATTTTTTCAGTCAAACTGCAACCTTGTTTAATTCTGTACTCATGAGATAGGAACATATGGAAGAGTATTAACTAAGCTGAATGAATATTAATATTCTATTATATTATTCTATATAGGGTACCACCAGTGAGAACTTTCGAGCAACAAAAAAATTAAAAAGAAAATTGTCTAGGCCTATTTTATAAACAAAAAAGGCCTAATTACTTTTCAAATACATTTTTTTATTATAATTGTGTATATGTAAATAAAAATATATTTAAGTAAGAATTATCCGCTTTGTAGGCCTTCACAGTCTTGGGAGTTTTAATCTTTACTTTATTTTGTAAACTATATAATAAAGATAACTGTAATTATGTAGAATGACATTAACAATCCGTAGAAAGGTAAATTTTTTTAGAATTTTTTAAAGCTAACAAAATAACCTTTATTGATTAAGAAACTGAAATAGATGGCCTTTGGAATTCATCAGGGAATTCAAACCATTAAAAAAAAAACTTTCTGTTTTTAATGCAATTAGTCCATGTAATCAAACAAAAACCAAGTCACAACATGGGTTAAAGATAAACTGAGTAGAATTAAGAGGAAAGTTAGCTATTTGTATTAAATAGTGTTTACATCGTAGATTAAAAATTTTTCTGGCTGGATTACAAATAATGGCTAAATTTAGCAAAATTCTTACCACAATAGCGGCTAGCATTTCAGTTTATTTCTATAGTTTGACTACAGGGTATAGCCAATTTTCTACAAAATGATAACATCAAACCAAAAAGTAAAAAGTAATAATGATAATTTTAATTAAAAATTGTTGCTCTACTATATTACATTGTTTAATATTGAAGGACCAAGTTGTAAACTTTGTCCTCGTAATCAAGAAAATAGAACGATTGCAGATGAAGTTTAAGTTCATTATATCCGAATTATTTTTATATAAATAAAATGTATTTGATTTTCATATATAAATTGGTTTTCCATATTGTTTTTGCACTAACAAAAGCTAAACAATTTAAGGCAATAATAATATGTTGCATAACCATTTTTCACAGTTAGAACGTTTAAACAATGTATATGTATGGCATTACAAATAGATTTAGTTTTTCTTTGTCACACTATTTGTTTTTAAGTATAATATTGGCAATAAATGAAACTTGTTTGAAATATATTTGTAAATAATATTTAACTACACTATGCCTATACTAATACTAAATTCTTTAATTTTTACATTGTAATTTTCATGTTTTAATAGTTAAACACATAATATGTTATAATATGTACAGGTTATATATAATAAATGTTTATATACTGTACATTTTTCAAGTACTTATTTACTATACAAACACATTGAATCCTAAAAATGAATATACACTATTAATAATGTTGTCCATGTCTTGATACTAAAGTATACAAGTACGATACTGTACATTTTTTTTAAGTTTTGTTACAATCTTAATATAAAGTTTGACCCAAACTTCGGGATATTTGTCCATCAATGTGAGCTATTTTTAAGTTATTAAAGATGTTGGAGATGTTTTGATTTATTATTTTTTTGGGTAAAGCAAATGGAGCTATTAAACAGTTTTTATCTAATTTTAAAACAATTAGAGAAAGTTTAAACAATGTTACATGTTGCATGCACCTTTGAAGATTACAGGATACATAGTAATACTTCTTAACACCCGTAAAACGGAGCAGTTTTGTAGCCTACAACTGGCTCAGCTATTCCTATTCTATACATTGTAATGTTTTTAATTTCACACATGTATTGAGAATGGAATTAAGTTTTTGTTTTTACGCCATTAAAATTTTATTAAAGATGTCAATAGTTCAACTCTTTGTTTAGGGTGTACTGTTTCTTTCTTTACTACTTATAGTTGCCACATCATAGCAAGATAATACTAATTGTTAGCACACAAAATTAATCTGTAAAAGGTTGAATTAATGAATCGATGACCATTACGCATATCTAGTGGTTAGTTTCACGTAATATGGGTTAGGTTATGAATCTTGTTGACCTTTGGTACCAGTAGTGTGCTTGATTGTCCATAGTGTTTTATAAATAATTATTTAGATCATCCGTAATTAGAAGATAATTATTAAATTGATAATTATATCTCATTCTTTACAGGTCTGGTGTTTAAATTTTTCTTCACTTATTTACTATACGTTATAATTGAGTACTAAAAAAAATGGTCCCCTTTAATAATCTTGTCATATCTTTGATACTGTGTAACTTTAAATTGAAGATTCTTGTAAAATAATGACAACTCTTCTTTGTGTAGGATCAGGATAAATGTTTCCTTATAGTAACAACAAAATGTTTCTCAATTATTAATAGTAAAAGTCACAAGTATATTGTCTACTAAAACCGTCAATTTATGATACTTGTAATAAAAGCAAAAAGAAATATGAACTTAATCCAAACTAAAAACACCATGTAAACACTAATAAACACATGGTTTTTGTTTCACAAGATAAGTTTAGGTTTGGCAAAAAAGCTGCCAGATTTAAAACATAATAATTATATTTTTTAATAGTTTTTATGTAGTATTTAGGTATACCAAGTTAAAAATAAACAGACAGGTAAAAGGGTTTTTCAATTTTTACGCAACCCCATTATATAATTTTAGTTTAGTTACTGAGCAAGCAGTGCAGGGTGGATAGAGAAATTTTTTGATTTAAATCACACGTATGACATGTTCACGACTATGTGACCCACTGGATGGGTCATAATGTCTATTATAAATGTGCGTCGTGCCCCCACTGGTGGTTCATGCAACAATGATTTTCTAATACTCGCCGAACATTATCCGGTTTGCCACTTTAAATATTTTTGACAAATGAAAATATGTTCACAGAGGCTCTTCAATCACTCCAGAACATGTTTATTCGCAAAAAACAATGTACAAGGCATTTAATTTTGTGGGAAAAAATATATATATTTTGATTCTATTTTTGAGTCTTTATAATTCTAAAAAGTACAATTTTTCTCTAAAATTAACTAGCTAAACAGATGAATGCATTATTCAGAAATCAACATTTTTATGAGACGAAACATTCTAGGACTATTAAGGACTTAGGCCTACTATGTATTAATAGTTCTAAGTGTACCATATGCTGTAGCAGAATGCGGGGTAACTGAGCTCAACATAGCACACCCTTTCAATATCAGGCATTATTTTTATGCCTAGTCAAAAGTGCCCTATGGCAGTATTATCCGAAAGTAACGCATCATATTTAGCAACTTGCGTGTAGTGATTAAAAATGTCATAACTTTGTTATTTATTAATCAGTTATATCATTACACTTGTATTTTGGCTTTGTGAAAAAAAATAGTATATTATTTTGTATTAGGGTTACTTTATAAACTTCTTTGTAAAATGGTCATTGAAGTCTAATAAGATCTTGGTTTAAATCTAAAACAAGGTCTTCAGCAGTGGCATGCTTAACCTTCAGTGGAAGATTATTTCCCTTATGTCAACAAATACGTCACTATCTTCATTACACCGACAGATTCGGACATTGTTTTATGTTAGGCAGTATAGTGTGGTGATTCAGTATCAAATAATTATCAGCAAGAAATTTGGAGAAACTTTCAATTTTCAGCCAAGTGGAACTTAACTTTCGTGAAGTTTTTACCCAATCTGCAATAATAATCAGGATAATCCGTATGTTTTTGTACTGTAGATTTCATCAGAGTGTTTTCTTAGGCACGAAAGTGTCCTCATTATACAAGTATCTTGGAAAATCAAATCTTGTTTTTCGAAATTCTTCTTGTGTTGTGAAAGTAAGGGTTGATTCAGTTCAGCTCCATTTCACCTTTCCGCTCTCTTCATCTAGTCTACCACTGGGTGGATGGTTGTAGAGTACGATAAGCGGACACAGTTTTTTTATATCTAAATTATCAAAACAATATTTAATTATTACACAACACATCGATACAATTCAACCAATAGTAATTAATCTGAACAATAAATTAAACAATCTATACCAACTGCATACACATTTTTCTATTCTATTCTTTTATATTCTAAACACAATTGTTATCTATAAGTTACCTTTTTTTAAAATAAAATAAGATAGTTAACTTTAGAAAACTAAACAAAATAAACGCTTAGATCTGATTTACTGCGCCTTTCTCGTTTTTTCTAGATTTTTGTTTTGTTGTTATATTTTCTTTATTTTTCCTGTTCAGCTGTCTTAATTTTATAGTTTTATTAACGGTTATGGTTTTTCCCTTTAGTATTTTGACATAACGTAAGTATTTAAACTATTTCTATTACTTTGAAACATGTGACTTTAATTTAGTTTTATAGATACATTGATATCGATTGATAGTTTCTGTCATTCAATATATAAAGTATTGATGATTGTAATAAGCGAGAGAGGTAATAACCGGGTCCGCTTATCGTGACTCTGTCCGGTGGATGCTGGGTAACTTGAAAGAGCTCTTGATGTTTTAACTGTAGTTGTTTCGAGAGTTTAAGATTTGAAGCTTGTGTTTTTTTTTACCATTTCCCCAAAAAAAACAATAAAAAAGACAATATTTTTAATTAATACCTGTTGGGGTTGTTGCGCTCTGGCATATCCCCTTCTTTACTATCTTCCCTTATTACCTCCCTAGTTGTAATTCTTAAAACAACAACCTAATAAAAAAAAAGTAATTAAATGTATAAACGTTGTTGTGTTAAAGATGTAACATGGCAAATGTCCAGTGCCCAGTTGATTGAAAGAAACGCTCAGAGACATTCCTTAATCAGTCACATTGACAACTGCTTGGTCACGTGTGATCTTCATGTGATTCAACAACAGCTGCTCTCTGTCTCGCTCGGTTGATTGCTTTTAATCCGTCTTGTTATCAACACTTTCCATTCATCTGCTAAATGACGGTTAATTACTAATTGGCAATACACAATTAAGAAGTCCACCGGTTACGTGCGTTTTGTATGTTTTTGTGTGAAAGGAGGATTTATTGAAATTTACATCAATGGTAACGGCCAGATGCAAATTGTAAACTTGTTTTCGAAACTGTGTTTGTAGTAACTGATAAATTAAGCCAAATTACAATGTTGTCTCTTCCTCTTCACTTCAAACAAGTGTTTGGCACTTCACTATCTCGTCATTACTTCAGTTATTTTTCTATTTATTGTACTAATACTAATTACTTGCATGTACTTGTTATATAAATCTAAAATACCACAGTAATCAATACACAAAGACTAAAAAAGCTGCATTTTAAATATTTTTTAAAATACCTTTATTGGACACAAAGTTCATAAATTTAGACACTGTTATTTAATATTAAGAAATAAGTTAAATACAACAATAATTTGTGTAATTTGAATTAACAATTACAAGATTTATATATTGGGAATGTAGTATACAATTTAGCTAAAAAAAACGAGGTTGAAGCCAATAGTTTATTTTAATTTTATTATTAAAAAAAATTTTTAATTCAATTTTTGTGAAACTTGTATTGTGAGACAGGCTATTTGTACCTTGTGCTCTTTTTTAAATTTTGAATTACTGCCTAATGAGCAAAGGGAATGTTTCCAATCCAAATCAAAATTTTATCACTGAAGAAATTCCAGTAAATGCTTCTTTGAGAAATAAGAAAATTTTATTTTTTTCAAGGCAACAGACCATTATATAAGTTTTTTTTATTGTAGAAGATAAATTCATCTACAAAATAAGACAATAGTTCTGATATATTTATGCTTTTTTAAAGTTTTAGTGATTTTGAGAAAAACCTATATAAGTTCTTAGAAAAAATGGTGGCCATTTAATTTTTTTTAATATTAGGCTTTAAATGAGATACACCATATTGTTACAAAGAATACTAAAAAACTAAATTGATACATACATATATGAAAGATTTTGTTACTTGTGTGATTTATTATTGAACATTGTAGACCTGCATGGTTCTTAAGGAGGAAAATGGTTAGAAAGTCCAAGAATGGAATATTTATTCTTTAATGGTTTTAATATTTACTATGATAAACCGTAAGAGAGATTATTGTTCATCTAGCAAGTTAGATTTATTTTAGTTTTTCGAGACCATTCATTAAAAACTCGTTTGTCTTTTTATGGTTTATTTTGTGAAACATAAATAACTTTTTAAACGACTTTTAACCTTTGAAGATATGTAATTTTTTATGGGCGAATTGTTTTTTATTTCTCACATCAAGACCAATAGTTGTGTATAAAGATTTGATACAAAAAGTTTATATTTTTATTACTAAAAGTTAGCAACTCAACAAGAATATAGAAAGTTTAAAATCCTGAAAGATTGCTGTTAAAAATATATAAAAATATAATCTCTGTATGAGCCAACAACCTGTCTTATGGAATTGAAATTATGCTAATTTAACAAACATATAAAATTATAATTAAATAATACAATATTCTCTAACAGACAGTTGTGTCTCGTACGCACGCACTTCTTACACTCACGAGTACAATCGATACACAAGCATATGATGTTTTACAATCTTTATATATATATATATGTATATATATATATATGTATATATATAAATATATATGTATATATATATATATATATATATATATATATATATTATATATAGCATTTCAGTTATTGAAATAAAAAAAAAAAACAAAAAATAAAAAGCTTCTATATTTAATTGGATTCTATACCCACATCTTTAGGGAGCAAAATAAGAATATAAAAATATACAATAAACACAACAGATAAGAAAATAACCACGAAATGTAAGTACGCAACTAAAACATTCAAAAGGCCACAGCTGTTACATTATTAAAGGCATAGAAGGAAATTGGGAAAAGTCACTTTTATTTTAAGGATAAACCAATTGGGTTATTTAGAGGATTTTTTTAGAATTAAACTGAGAGGCTTGTTCAAGATTTTTAATTATAATTTTAATATATTTACATTTTCTTCAGGATAAGGCAAGACTTTATTTAATCCCTTTTAAGAATCAACACAACAACACAATTTTGGTCTTTTTTTTGCTCATCAGTATGTTTTGGCCAATGGCTTCTCCTTAATGTTTTATGAAAAATATCCAATATCTGTCCCTGTTTATTTTGACTTAAAGTGGTTAGATGTGTGCCCAATGTTACGGTTTGTTACTAAAATTTTACAATTAATTTGATAGATTCAATTCTTAGAGTCACAGCTTACTTTGTCAATGTTGGGATAATGTTAAATAAGTCATGCTACTTTTTAATTCCCTAGTTTTTTTCATAATTTTGCAAGAAACCGCAACGTGGTTTAGTTGCATGGTTCACATCCATTAGTAACGGGTTGTACTTTAGATAATTATATGTTGTGCTTTAGATAGTTTAGATTTGGAACAAGTTTGTTTTTCAAATTTGGAGGTTTTGCAAAATATTAATATACGGCGCTTATAGCCATACAACATTTTGGGTATCGGGAGAGGAAAGTAAGACATTATGGGCAATTTTCTATAATAGTTGTTAATTTTTTGCAGTCCAGAAAGAAAAAATTGTGCCATAAACTTTTGGATAGTGTGTTTATATATACATACATACTAATCACATAAAGATCAAATTAAAAATTTACAAAAAACAAAGAATTGAGTAGAAAGGGAAAGTTTCCACTTGGTATCAAAATAAGGTGGAAATGCGGGTTGTCCTAACCACCTTACCTTTGTGTTAGTGTTCTCTGTCTGTGTTGGTGTAAAAACTACCTGACTTCAGACCTCAGCCGCAGTCATTGTTTGCTAACACTACAGTTATTAATTAAAACTTGTAAAAATAAAGTCTGAAGGAAGTGAACTATAAATCAAGCAAATACTTCTTAGAGCTATATAATTTAAATAGTGTAGAACACATTTCTGGTTGTTATACTTTGACATTTAGAGATCACAATTTTCACATCCATACATCTACTTGGCATATACTCTAATCACACATTCGAACACCAACACATTTGTGTACCCTACACAGTTAGTTCTTTGTTCCCCGCCCCCCCCATACTGTCAGTCTTTGTTCCCCTCCCCCATACTGTCAGTACAGACATCGCAAATATATAGACATACAGCCAGTCACAATATCAAATAAATGTCATTTTGTCCTTTATATGGATTATTGAGACTTTCTGTTCTAGTTCTTCCAACTTCTTGTCATTCGTCATATTATTATTATATAATAAACTAGCTGTTACCCGCGGCTTTGCACGCAATCTTAGAACCAAAGTCACTTATATTTACTTAGTAAAAGCAATTATAATGTAATATAAATTCAATTTTGTGACGGCTTAAAGCACGACTTTTTATTTCTTGGCGGCATTATGTTATTTTCCCATATAAAAATTCGTCAAAAAACTGCTCAAAGGAATTCTGTAAAAAAAAATGTTGAGAAAAACATTCTTCAAAGAATATTTACATGAGAAAACAAAAATACTTGCCTATTTTTTAAACCTTTTAACTGATGGAAAAATAACACTGTTCTTGGAAATTGTAAAAAAAGATATCAAATCACGTTTATCAAAAATTTTGACATTTGTGTGGACACGTTGTAAATGTCAAAAATGTTTGTTTACATAGAAACGTCCAAAAATATATTAATGTTTACTTAGTTACTGTTCAAAAAATAACAACAATATTTTTTTGTCGCATTATATATGTTTACAAAGAACAGCTGATTAAAAATTTTGAGAAAAGACACTCTTTCACATAATAACATATGTTTTGCTGCAATGCATTTCTTACGGGATATTTCTGTAACCAGTGGGGGCGGAATCCTGAATCGGGAAAGGAGGATAAAAAATGTATCCTATAACCTTCTACAGATCAAGAGACGAACAAATTAAAAAAAAAAATAGGCGAATCCGTCCAGCCGTTTGTGAGTTGATGCTGTTACCCACGAACAGTTTCATCTTTTATATATAATAGATACTGACTTCAATTTTTGAGGAAATCTTTCACATCTACTGTGGTGTGTTTTTGAAAAAAAAAAATTACGAACAATGTAAAACATATATTTTTAACGATTTTGTAAAAAAAGCCTGTAGCAATGTTATCAGGGGTTTTTTTAACTTTTCAACCGAATTGTGTGAACTTAATAAAGTGTGTTAGATTAAGCTAAATGTAGAAAAGTCTCACTGATGATTATTTTTATTTATCAAGAAAGACTACTGATAAGATCAACATAATGATTAGGTTAGGGTTTTACTAGTAGATGAAGTTACAAAATGGACTCCATAAGTCAGGAATAAAATAAAATGTTATTCTGTGTAAAGTTAGCATGAACTTTTATAATCTGGCATAGTATTGTATTTAATTAGAGAACATAAGTTGGGGAAATATTTGTTTATTGTTCTAAGTGTATTCATGTTTAAAGTGGAGGTTAATTTTTACAACCTGTAATGGGCAAAAGGATATTTTGATAGCAAGTCAAGGTGACAAACCGTTAGAAGTAAAAGATGTGTGTTTTTTCATGGTTAGCATCCCCCAGTGCATGTGGATAGTATTATCTTTGTTGATCACCCCAATCAGTGGCATGTGTTATTATTACTTATGTTTGGGTTTCCAGGGACTGATTTTAAGATTAATGGTACTTTCTGAAGAAATCGATGATTTTTGAGCAACAAACGTAATGTATGCAAATCCACCGTTGGGAAAAAAGGCTTGTCCATGCTCTAGATAAATAAAAACACAACTACAGTAGGGGCCTACGTAAAGAATGCCGGGTTTGCGTGACCAATGGAATGGACAGGCCCCGCGCGACGTTGCCAGACAACTGCTGCCCGCTACGGAGCGGTGTATAAACAGGGATCAAGTTTGGCAACGTCGCTCAATTCTCATTGGCTGCTCCAAGGTCACGGCCCGCCAAATAGGCTCCCACACCCTCAAACAGCACTTTTCTGGTGATCCCCTACTGTAGGTGTAAAATATACCTAGCCTGCAATGTGTGTTTTGTTGCATAAATTATGTTAATTTTTTTTCTAAGTGTGATGCCAAACTATATTGGGGAGTGGTTCAGCTAAGGCTTGCAGTCATCAAGTCATGATTATTAAAGTTGTAAAACACTCGACTCGACTCTGTTAAAAAGATATACATTTGCTTTTAAAATTCTTTGAGCACAACGAATAATTACAAGTTTAAAATCATATACCTTACACTATTAACGCATCTCTTACCTTTTAAGATAACATTATAAAACAAACTTCAAAGAATTTTAGGTGGATTTTTTAAACAATTTTAGGGAGGAATGTTTCCAGATAATTGTTCTGTAACTACTCATACTGGGTGGATTTTTTTCTCTACACAAACTGGGAATAACCTAACTGGTAAAGCACCTAAAATGTTCCACTTTGGATTAAGAAGTGTTTAAATACACCCAATTAGCACCCAAATTTATCTAAGATATCTTAATAAATCAGCAAACAAAGACTAGTTCAATATTTAATTTAATATAGATAAGCATAATCTAGCCCCCAACGCATTTAGGTATAAGAGAGAGAGGGAGCGTGGTCCCAAATCAGTCGTTCCGCTGTTTCCAATCAGCGCCACACCCCCTGATATCTTAAAGGGTCCTGTCCTTTTGAAGTATTCTGGGGCGCTCTTCCGCTTTGCCGGGCAATCACATGTGAAGTTGAGGTATATATTAAAACAGTCTGTCACAGGTGACCAATGGATAACCATAAGATGGAGAACAGAGGGTCCGACGAAAGGTTGTGAAGAAACACAAGGGGGACTTCTTGATGAGAGAGCAGGCAATGGTTTGAAGTAATTTTGGGCAATTAGAAACACCCATTTCCTCAGTATCAAAGCCGCCTAAGCGAGAAGCTCGATACTAGCAGATGTTGAAGTTGGAGAGCTTCGGTCTTCAGTGGACGCCTCCGGCTAATCAAATCGTCCACATAGCATATGGTGTTTCAGAAATGTTGGAGCTGCCTGAGGGAAATTGGAACCTTAATCTTGTGTCAATTGTCGGAGAGTTTTTATGGCGAGGTAGGGTGAACAGTTTCAATACCATACGTCACTCCGTGGTCATGCTGGTAAGTAGAGAGCGGTGGAAAGGGAGGGGTTTTCACGCCAAAGGATGAGCTGAAACCTTTGGTCGTCTGGAATGAATCTTAATTTGGCGGTACAATCTGCCGGATGTCGCACGAAAAAACAAAATTTTTCAGCCGGGAAGTGGAGAAGGATATCACAAATTATTTATTTTTGTAAACCTTTGGAACCGGTGAGAACAATACGTTCGTTGAGGGATGAGGCCTGAGCCGCGGGTCTTGGCACTGGCGGTCAAAAACAACACGAAGCCTTTGGGTAGTGCTACTATACTCTTTCACTACCACCATGATGTTGGGGAGAAAATAATGCGGAGCCAAGATAAAATCAGATGGGGAAGACATTTACATGTGTCCGAGCGCCTCGTACTCGGTCATGAACTCGATATAGAGCGCCTTCAGGGGAGTGAGGGGAGTTTATTTCTGGCCGTGGATCCGCCTCTCCATTAGACTCCAGGCGATGAGCGGCGGTTGACCTTGACGTTTCCCAAAATTTAGTGTGGGCGAGGTTGTTCAACACAAAGGGAAGCTTGACTACAAATAGCGACCTTTCCAAGTCACGTGTGTATGCGAAAATGTCTTCAAACAGTTTATCAACATAAACGCGATTTCTATACTTCCGATTTTTTACTACAGATCGGGAAAGTTTCTTCCTGTGTCCCAAAATACGTTGAAGGGAGGAGTGGAGGTCACAGTATCCTTGTGGTCCGAGAGGAGAGAAGATGGCCGAGATTAGAGGTTCTTTGCGCGGAAGAGAGACACCGGCGCACTTCCAAACAATCACATATCCCAAAAATTAGTGCCAAGAGCAGAAGGCATATTCGCCCCCGAGAGAGTGTCTCGCTCATTGGTAAGCAGTTGGAGGGAGAGAAGAGAGTTGCCGATGAGGACATCGATATTGGTGACCAGGCTTGCCCCAAAAGGTCGGGTCCGCGAGAACAAAAGAATTTTGTTCGCATGAGTACTTCCGGGTAAGTTCTACTCGCGGAAGTTCGAGAGAGATTTTTTGCCAGTACATGGAAGGAATGGTTTATTGGGCAATTAAAGTGTCCCAGATAATGTTTCAAGAATTGAGATCTAGTGTGACCACTCTGGTGTTAGTACATGTTCTTTGGGCTAACCCAATGACAGTGAGGTTAGAAGGCTGGCGACGTGAGGCCTAACAGCTGAGCAGCACGCTCAGAAACAAAGTCGGACATACTGCCAGAAATCCAATAAGGCGCGGAAAATATATGACTGGCCATTGTGGGTCCTTGAGTTTGACCAGTGCTGTACAGAGCAGCACGGTGCCTTGTTTCAGTGAGAGAGGTGGAGCGCAGCGGCACAAGTCAGTGTTGTGTTGACAGCTATGCGGGGGGGGGGGGTAGAGGCGCAGTTGGCGGAAAAGAGCTAGGCCTATCGGCGCCTGTTATTAAAAGTGCAGAAGCGAATGGTGTTTCCTGTGGCAAGTCGAACATGTGTTCTCTTGATCTGCACTCTTTTAATCGCGATGATTTCCCAA
>NW_025777026.1:0-38792 GCF_021130785.1 Homalodisca vitripennis
CGTTGTACAAAGCCTTGCTAATTCATTCCGTGGGCTATTAAGTAATGAATTCAGTTTCCAGCTTTTAGTTCGGACTTTTCAGGCGTGCATATCGACTTACTCTCCTCTAGCAAGTGAATGGGCGTTTTAATACGATTGTATTCTATGTGCTAATCATCTTCGTGAAGTATGGAAACGTATTAAGTTTATCGTACAGTACAGAAACACAATACATCACGTGGGAACAACTGAATATTACTTTTAATTTAGGGGGCATTTTTAAATAGGACTTTGGTGTACAAAATATCAGGTTCGGTTACAAAAATATCAATTCTTTAAAAACGTTTAACCCCCAACCAATTACTTTCAAAGACTTCTATCTATTAACTTTATAAAATAAAAAATACATACACCCATAAAATAACATTAAACTTTTATTTCGCGATTACTTATAAAAGTTCAATTACTGATAAATACACGGTATAAATACGTCATACCTCGTGTTACGTAATAGGCTTTGCTTTGTTTCCATGCTAAATTTCAAGTTTAATGTTTGGTTTCAAACATTTCTTATGTCTAGTGAGGTACTAGTGTCACTGTCTCAAGTTAAAATCACATGTGATAACACTCCAGTTTATTCCTCTGCAAACTTCATATTATTACCTTCCAATATGGTCATTAATAGTACTTTAATTTAGAGTATCATATTATTCATGAAAAGGTTTGTGAACATAAAGTAGGATTTTACTATAAATAAAGTATTGAATAAAGTAAATAAGCGATATAAATTGCATTTCTTCAATCATCATGAAATAACCTCACGACTTGCACAGTTAAAATATGTAAACTAAAATATAACTATCATTTTTTAAACTTGGTAGAACAATTAGAACATTATAAAAAATAACTGCCACTTAAATTGTTTGGAAGTATTTATGTAATTTGAATAACTTTAAAATAATAAATTATGTGACAAGTTCTTTCCACTAAATTTTAATCAGGGGCACCACTTGTTTAAAGAAGGAAAGCACTAAAAACATTGAATTTGTTTTATTTCATTATATTATATTATTTAGTGTTAGTAATAACATTTTTTATAATTAGAGGGTCAATTCTCTGTATGGAGTTATTAATATAAAAATAAAATATAATGATATATCATATTATAATATAATATAAGTTTTGAAGTGAAGACATCCCGCCCCAGACGACTATGAAAATTATTAAAAAAATTATTGCCACATAAATTGTTTTGAGATTTATTTATGTGGTTCTAGCAATGTTAAAATAACAAATTACATGACAACTCCTTTCCAATAAATTTTAATTAGGGGCACTGCTAGTTAAAAGAAACAAAACTCTAAAAACATTGAATTTGTTTTACTATATTATTTTTTGTTAGTATATTACATTGGTATATTTGGAGAGACAATTCTATGTATGGAGTTATTAATATAAAAATAAAATATAATAATCTTATAATATAATATAAATTTTTAAGAAAAGTACTCCCGCAACAGAAGACAACGCTCTAAAAGTAATTCTTTATATTAAAACGAGTATTCTACAGTCACGTACTACAACCATGCTTGCTAATTTAAATAGATCAAATTTCGTGTCAATTTTGAACTAAAGTAATTCAATATGAGCATAAGGATAAATCGTGGCTTATTCATTGAATTGCTAAAGTTAAAAAGCAACTCTCGATTGACCCACAGGATCCATTTGGTGTACTAGAGCGAGTTAAATTATTTTCAGCACTTGAAAGAGAATGGTAGATTGCTGTTTATTGACACCTTCTCAAATGCACCGAGCAAATTATCGTGAATGGATTTAGTTGTTGAACTTTATTACTATATTAGAGTGAGAATATTTGTCGTAGTACAAAGTATGAAAATCGATGGAATTTTATCAAGTCAACCGTAACGCTGAACTAATCTTTTTTGTTTACGGATATACCGACATCAAAAAGATCATGAAATTTCGGATCATTCATTTTGCTGTTAATTTCCTTCTCTCTAGACGCCTAGAAGCGTATGGGTATGTCTGATTCCTTTCTTTCTATTTGGATTTTGTTGACTTTATTTGAGTTTTTCAAAAATAAACTAGTTTTTATGATTTAAAATTTTTATTCCTTTTCTGTAATCGCTTGCTTTTTTGGTAGCCCATAAAGGTGATATAGAAATTAGAAATAGTTAAGGCTTAAGAGTTCATTACTAAAAGCCACGAAACCGTCTTATAACTAGCCGTAAACCTAAATCCAATCTTAAATCATTACTAAAAATTGGCTGTTAGTAATTATGCCTTCATTACATTTTATTCAATTGACATTAGTTTATATAATATGACAATCTACTGATATCAAACTCAGTTTATTGGCAGATAGAAACTTGGAAAAACAGCAAGGCTCTTGGGAACCCTTCAGTTTAAACTAATGTAATTCGCTTTCAAGTTTCTTTAGAAATCACTATCAAACATTGAACAATCGATGGTTGGATTAGGTTATTGGATTAGAGTGATGATGATTGGTTTAGGCAGCTCAGTTGTTAATAGGTTTCAACAATGGTAAGTTATCGTCCACTCTTTATCAACAGAGATGCCAATAAATCTACGAAGACTTGTATATACTTTTGCTCATAATTAACTGCCTGTATAATTTTTAACCAACATTTAAATTATATTTTATTTGATAAGAGAACATTATTATATTTATTGACATGCTGTTTCACCGGAAAATATACTAACTTCTATGTTTAAGTTCATTATTATTACTCACGTTCATATAAATTCCTTGCATGACTAACCTCATGTTTTTAGAGTATGACATATCAAGAAGAGAGCAAGAGAACAGATGTTATTGAAATACCGGTGCACTTTATAAAGTCTGGATTTAGTTCATTCAGCACATTACGTAATTAAAGTCAATTACTGGGACCACTTTCCACACCAGTTAATTTTAGAACACTACTTGTTGGCTAAGAGGTTTAAAATTTTGCTACAGTAGATTAATTGGTATTTTATTATTTCCTTCAGTTTGAAATTCAATGAATGTTTGTCACTTTACAAAATGACAAAATATCTTAAAAGAATCGTTAAAAACATACAACATAATGAAGTTTGGAAGTACAGAGGTATACGAAATTCGATTGAAAGTAAGCGGAAACTTTGAATAGACAGATGGTCAGTCCCGGCGGAACACTTAAATAAAACGAATGTGAATCTCGCTCAAGGGCTCAGTTTAGGGAATCTTCCGAATTGTTTACTGTTAGGTGAAAAGTGTGACCTTTGATTTAAGTTTCTTTGTTCATAGTAGGAATTACAATAGTATTAAATTTCTATCAACAGTTTTTATTTGATAACTCGTCCTGTAAATTTATAAAAAGTACCTTTGTGATGATCTTGAACGAGTTCAGCGTCGTTTCATCCGTTTGGTGGGTGTCAGAAATGGATACCAATACCAACAAGTACCAATTGATGATATGTACGCCAGGCTTAAACTGGAACATCTTGATACTCGCAGGACTGTAGCCGACTTAGTGGTTCTCCATAAGTTGGTGAACGGTGAGATGGTTTGCCCGGACGTCCTTCAACTCCTCAATTTCAAGACACCATCCAGCACTCGTTCCAATGACCTCTTCATCAGGCAACACTATGGCACAAACTATGCAGCAAACAGCACGGTGGCTCGCCTGCAGAGGGCCGGCAACAACCTGCCTATAACTGTCGACCTGTTCCATGATGGCATGAGATCATTGAAGTGGAAAGTGAAAGGTGCAGTGCTGCCAACGTAAATGCCTCCACTTAATGTCTATGTTTGTTCATTTTCTCGGTTTATTGTATGTCATAGTTTGTCTATTTACCATTGTTATTTTTACTGTCTGCTGTTTTGAAACACTGTTACGAATATCCCTGTTATATTATTTTATAGTTTATTATGTTTTTTCTGTTGTTTACTGTTATTAAGTTATTTCTGTTATTATGTTATTTCTATTGTTATAGTTTATTTATTGTTGCGTTCTTTCATTATGGTATTGTTATAGTTTTTAAAACATTTAAATACGGTTTTATTCTAGCATATATCATGCCTTGTATTAGAGTATATTAGAGTATTATGTAATATTTCCTTTCAGTCATTCACATGTTTTTGTTGATGTTTTTGTTGAGGTAATTTTTTGGTTTAGGTTAAGTTGTAATTATTGATCTTGAACTATGGATCTTGAATGTAAAAATGGAGTATGTCCGTTGGAAATAAATAAATAAATAAATAAATAAATAAATAAAAAGTAATTTACTATCAATTTGAATTAAGATAGATAATGTTTATACTTTTATTATACGTTGTAAATATTCATTATTTGTAGGATATAAACTCCATTAATCATTTTCCGCTTAATAAAAAAAACAGTGTGCAGATTTAATTTTTGAGAAAGTATTTATATGGGGAAAGATGGATCTTTCTTCGAAGGCAAAAAGGCCACAAAAATCATCTCCAGAAGATCTCTTGCCTCCAGAGAGCAAAATTATTCACAAGATTTTCAGGACAATATTAACAATCTACGGAGCAAAATAGTTGTCATTAATTAGAACTTATCTACATAGGAAATGCATAATTTTCCTATGTGAAAATTGATCACCTCGGGAGCATTTTACTTATTTAACACCTAACAACTTGAAGACTCAAGGAGGTCATAACCTTACATTCAAACTTGGCCCTTAAAAATATTAGATCTGATATGATTTCACATCTCTTCAATACATTCCGTGATGGCCAACTGACATAATCAGCTGTAGTATTATGGATCTATGACAAAACATTATTACTATACAGATAAACAAATACATATTATGTATATTTCATATGTCCTACTTTTGAAAGAATGAAATAAAATTTGATTATTCTATCTGACACCTAAATGATTATAGTAAGTAAGAGTATGGAAAATGTGTGAAACTGTAGGTAGGTATAATAATTACAAAAGCATTTATATGATCTCATCACAATGAATGATCAAAGGGCTTACAGTTCATATTAAATAGGTCTTTGATATTACTACAGAAAATAAACAGGAAAACCTTTGAACAATTCCTTTTAAGGGGCTCTTGGCAGGATGGTGAAACAGCCTAATGAAAGGCTATGTCTTTAAGTGCTTATAAGTCCTTTTTTTGCATAATGGTCTTATAGCGACATTGATAACATAGATATAATTTATATCTAGTACGATTAGGGGAGACGTTCTAAAAAACAAACATTATTTTACTAAACAAAGAATCAAACTGGAAATGAACCCCTAATTTGGAACGTCACCTAAGAGTAATTTGAAATTTAAATATCTTTATTTTACACTCACATTATTATTATGCGTGTGCTGCTGCTACATCTCAAATAAAAATGTTATATGGTAGTACCCAGTTTGTTACCAAGTTTATTAATTATGAATTTATGCATTTTCATAAAGGTTACCCAAAAAAATTGAAAAATGTTTTGCTAAACGCTTAGCCAAATCCCACAAAATGACATGACAATCGTAGAGTTTGATGCTGCTTTACAAATGAAACTTAGTGGGAAATTGTAAGTTCAAAGGTCGGTTCGACCTCTAGAGTGTAGACAGACATACTGATAAAACATTTTCTATCGTCTCGAGTGGTATACTTTGTTAACGCTCTGCCAACAATATTATAATTTTTTACGGTTTTTATAATTGAACTTTAATTAATTGAGTTGTTGGGTTTCAGAACTCACTTTGGCAATTTCATTATAGACTCACTCCAAATAGACTTTATTGAGCGTAAGGGTTTATTCCAACAAATACGTTACGCAATGTTCAAACAATGTAAAACAACTCCACTTACAGCAAGGATCTGAGCAGATTTAGAGACATACATCCTGGCGTCTCCTCACTCAGCATATATATTCTATTCCATTCTCCAGAGATATATTCTCGAGGAGCAAAAATACTCTCGGTTGATCCGTAACTGGTTTATTTGTTCACATAAAGTGGTGTGTGTCTTTGAATAAATAAAATCTGCATTTTTCAGGAAGGAGACTTCAACTTATGAATGTGAATATAGTAAGGTACATAAGCCGTTATGCCCTGCTAATTTAAGTTTCTTATTATGACATCACATTATTGATATGTTCATATAGCATACGAGAATAAAATATAATTGAATTTATGTCAGATATAATTTATTGAATGTATTATTAGTAGTTATGATTATATAAATTAACCTTGCTTTAACAGTACCCATGACCAAATTGTCAGTATCGTGCCGTCAGAGTATTTTGGTGTAAATATTGCAACGAAGAGCGGAACCTAGGATATGTCAAACAGTATGTATTCCACCTGTAAGCTTTCAATGCTATCTTGATGGCGCGTACCAGAATATTTAGATCAGAAATATGAAACACTGAAGGAAAAGTATTTTAAACTACCATTCAATATGAGCAATCAAATTCTAAGTTTGATTTTTGTCAATAAAAACTATGGAAACGCATTTTCTGTCACATTTTTATTGAATTTAAATCTCAGAGAAGAGATCTAAGCAATGGCCAGAACCCATGAATTAAGCAAATACTTGGATTTTTAATATAAAAACAGATTATAATAGATGGCATTGGTATTCTGTAGGTTGTGTCTAAAACAAGATTTACACTGAATATGTTTAACCTAAATTAACTTTTTAACATCACTGCACTCGGAACTATATTTTGAAACACTTGATATTCATTTTATCTTGTTTTCATTTGAAAATACGTGTTTTGTACAACATAAATGCACTGAAAAACAGACACATAAAATATATTTTTGGGATGTTTATCTAAACTTTAAACCAATAAAAACTAATTGGGTTCAAGGAGGCAGAGGTTCAAGGAAAAAACGCTGATGAAAATATTGTTCTATTATTTCTTATTATTGAATGGATCATATCAAAATTTGACAAAGTGATCTTATGAATTGATGCCAAAGGTAAGCCAAATTTTAATTAAATTTCACAGAAGAAAATCGTAGAAGGGTGGGACTCGTTAATTAACTGATAAAGTAAAAAGTCTAGGGTTCTTGATATCAAACGGATCATAATTAAATTTGCCATTGTTGCTTTTATTGCTTTATTTGCATTGTGTGTTAAACAAGGGTGGACATTAAACAAGGTTTGAGGCAAAAGCCTGAAGGATGAAATTTGACTTTTAAAATCATTGTAATCAGAGCTTTATTAGTGAAGTTTTACAAAATGTTCTAGTGTTACACCTACAAAAATATATACATTAAAAACTATGTCCCGGAATAAAATGTTACAATAGTTCTCATCTGTGTTTTATTTATGAAATAGGTTTTATCTCTGCGATATTAAACACTTTTATAAACTCTCTCTCTCTCTCTCTCTATATATATATATATATATATATATATATATATATATATATATATATATATATAGGCTTTAAAAATACGTTTTATAAGAATTTGAAATTTAATTATGATAATAATTTTATACACTACAGTAAAAATGCTATGTGTGAAATATTCACATTATTTCGTGTGCCGCAGACTTAACACTGTAAGACAGGAAGACATATGAATATGACGTAATCCCTCGAGAGGCTAGGAATCCCTTCATTCGTTAAGCTCACCTCCACTACATTAAACATACTGTGTGTGAAATATACACAATATTTCGTGTGCTGCAGGCTTAACACTGTAAGGCAGGATGACGTGTGGCTATGACGTAATCCCCCAAGAGGCGAGGAATCCCCTCATCCTTTAAGGTCACCACACCCCGGTAGTGCAGGAAATTATTAAAAAGTGTTTCTGGACGTTCCAACGTTGAACCTGTTAACTTAAAAGGTAATAACTGTATTTATAGTATCCAAAGTAATGATTATTGAGAGTATGTTTTTATGATCCCACCAGATTTTCCCAAATATAATGTTTTAATATGATTATCTTTCTTTAATGAAAATTTGGTGTTGTGATACATGATCTTAAATTATTTTTGTTATGTCAAACGGTATGTATTCCACCTGGAGCTTTCAATGTTATCTTGATGGCATACCAGATTTATTTAGATCAGAAATATGAAACACTGAAGGAAAAGTATTTAAACTACCACTCAATGTGAGCAATCAAATTCTAAGTTTGATTTTTGTCAATAAAAACTATGGTAACGCATTTTCTGTCACATTTTTATTGAATTAAATCTCAGAGAAGAGATCTAAGCAATGGCCAGAACCCACGAATTAAGCGAATATTTGGATTTTTAATATAAAACAGATTATAATAGATGGCATTCTTATTCAACATTACTGCACTCGGAACTATATCGTGAAACACTTGATAATTTCTAATTTTGTCCTGTTTTCAGTGTTTTGTACATCGTAATGCACTGAAAAACAGACATAAAATATCTTTTTGGGATTTTTATCTAAACTTTAAACTAATAAAAACCAATTGGGCTAAAAGAGGCAGATGTTCAAGAGAATTTATTATGCTATTAATCCCGTTATTGAAAGGATCATATAAAAATTGTACAAAGTGATTCATGAATTGATACCAAAGATAAGCCAGATTTTAATTAAATTTCACAGAAGTGATCGTAGAAGGGTGGGACCGGTTAGTTAGCTAATGAATTAAAAAGTCTCGGGTTCTTGATATCAAACGGATCATAATTAAATTTGCCATTGTTGCTTTATTGCTTTATTTGTATTGTGTGTTAAACAAGGATGGACATTAAACAAGGTTTGAGGTAAAAGGCTGTAGGATGAAATTTCACTTTTAAAATCATTGTACTCAGAGTGAAGCTTTATACTTAACTGTTAGTGAAGCTT
The DNA here is from genome assembly GCF_021130785.1 of Homalodisca vitripennis. Classification (NCBI taxonomy): domain Eukaryota; kingdom Metazoa; phylum Arthropoda; class Insecta; order Hemiptera; family Cicadellidae; genus Homalodisca; species Homalodisca vitripennis. The sequence continues at coordinate 8,804 of NW_025777026.1, forward strand.
TACAAAATGTTCCAGTGACTGAGCATTGATTCGAAGGTCAACGTCCTATAAAATATTGCCAAAGGGGTGAAAAAGGGTGGGAGTAGTAAATTAATGTTTAGGGTTCTTATTACTGACGATGATATCTAATTCGCAAAGCTTTGTCTTTGCTTTAACCCAGGCTTTAAATTGAAGACGTTAAGAACCAAGAGGTACACCAACAAACAATATAGATTAAAGATTATGTTCCTGAATAAAATATTACGTTAGTTGTTACCTATATTTATTTTATCTTTAAGTGTATCTACACTACAAACTGATATATAACGAGTTTAATTAATATAAATGTTATACATTATATTTATTTTTTTATATATTAATTTATTAATAACTACTACTACAGTAAACTTATTATGTATAAAATATGTACATTATTTCGTGTGCTGCAGACTTACCACTGTAAGGAAAGAAGACATATGACTATGGCGTAATCCTTCAGAGGCGAGGAATCCCATCATCCGTTAAGGTCACCGCACCCTGGTAGTGCAGACAATTATTAACAAGTGTGTCTTGAACGTCACAATGTATAACCTGTTAACTCACTAGCTAAATTTGTAGTTAGTAATATAAAGTGTAACTATTGTATCCGAAATAATAATAATTGAAAGTATGTGTTTAAGACCCCACCACCTTAATCAACATTTTATCAGATCTTTCATCCTAATCAACTCGGATAATTGTTAAATAGTATGTATTTTATTTGCATCAAGGTAACTTCTCTGTCTCAATTTTTATTCCTCGATATTAAAATAAGATAAAGCTTTTCTAAACGTAATTGTGGTGTTGTGATACACAATCTAAATCTTTTTGCCCTAAATCCGAGTATTATTGTCTCAAGGAGGTAGAATATTAATTCTAAATTATAGAGTTATTGCGGAAAATATAAAATTAACTAAGATTAACCAAATTTGTCCGTTGCTCACTCATACTTAATATGATATGATATGAGTCATTATTCAATTAAGCCGAATTATTAATCAGATAGTAAAGAATAAGTTGTGAATTTGAACACAGCAATAACCAAATTAAGGTTCTTGGGTTTGAGTTTGAGTGAATATAAAACTAGTTTTATTGCCAAGAAATTAATAACTAAATGAATATAACAAATTGAGTTTGTTTATATTAATAAGTTACTACTGGTACTAATATAGTCACTTGGAAATGACTCTAATTACTATCCCTGGTGAGTGAAAATTTTACAATAATATTTTATTTCTTACCTATATTATTGTTTTAATTTAGTGCAGCGTTTTGTCTAAATTCTCTAATTGAATTAATTTAGTACAAAACTGCACTGAATTTGATGTATTTAAATTCGGAAGCTTGCTTACAGAATTCATGTTTCAAAATGAAGAGTTGCTTTTTGTGTGTTGTAGTTGAGAGAGAACTAAAGACGTTGTATTAGAAACTCCACTCAGAGTATTGTCTCCAATGAAATCAATGTAATGTAATTTCACAAAAAACGTAATAAAAACAAATGAAATACATTTTATAAGATTTAAGCAAACTCAATGATATAAACACGTTTGCTTCGTTTAACTACTAATGAGAATGAATTAAAGTGTTATTAATTGTTTATTTTGGGTTGAGTTTGTTTATATTAATAAGTTACTACTGGTACTAATATAGTCACTTGGAAATGACTCTAATTACTATCCCTGGTGAGTGAAAATTTTACAATAATATTTTATTTCTTACCTATATTATTGTTTTAATTTAGTGCAGCGTTTTGTCTTAATTCTCTAATTGAATTAATTTAGTACAAAACTGCACTGAATTTGATGTATTTAAATTCGGAAGCTTGCTTACAGAATTCATGTTTCAAAATGAAGAGTTGCTTTTTGTGTGTTGTAGTTGAGAGAGAACTAAAGACGTTGTATTAGAAACTCCACTCAGAGTATTGTCTCCAATGAAATCAATGTAATGTAATTTCACAAAAAACGTAATAAAAACAAATGAAATACATTTTATAAGATTTAAGCAAACTCAATGATATAAACACGTTTGCTTCGTTTAACTACTAATGAGAATGAATTAAAGTGTTATTAATTGTTTATTTTGGGTTATTAATTTTTTTAAAGAAAATTAAATATTTTGTATGAGTTATTATTTTTTACAATATACCTATTTAAACCCCTAATATTTAAAAAAAGAAATTTAAATATAAAATATTATTATCCAAATTTTATTATTAACATTGTTAAACAAATCATGTCTTGAAGGAATTTCATAACCGATTCAAAGGCGATTTAGTTCCCTTACATTCTTAATCTAATACTTGATATATAGTAAAAACTTACATTTATACACAAAACTATTATGAATAATTTGTGTACTCCAAATGAAAGGCTTACAACTCTCGCTAGACTATTACTTTACTGTCAATAACCGTATTTAAAGCCTCTAATAAGTCATATGCTGGAAAAAACTGTGCATAATAATATGGGATTGTAACTTGTAATGTTTGACAAACCTATAAATTACAAAACAAAATCGAAACCTTAAGCATTAAGAATTTAAACACGAATTCTCAACAAATCCCGTTACGTGATGTTATATACTTGTATTAAAAAGACATTTTATATGTATATGCAATCATGAAATAACGTGTAGAAGTTATTTTTAATGAATAAAGTTAATAAGTATAAGCTATATAGAGTGACTGAGGGGGGCACAATTTTTAAAGCGAATGGTATTTTGTAACTGAACCTCGAACCAAAGTCATGCTTAATTTGATCAAGTGCTCTTTAGTGCCTAAGTAATACACTGTTGTTCCCGTATCAAATGTTGTAATTTTGTATTGTATGATATATGACCACTTTCATACTTCGATGGAGAAGATTAGATCCTACGATCCAATGATACTGAAATACCCCCATCTTATGGTAGAGGAGAGTAAGTCGATATGCACGCCTGAAAAGTCCGAACTAAAAGCTGGGAACGGGAAACTGAATTAATTACTTGATAGCTCACTGAATGAATTAGCAAGGCTTTGCACAACGCTCTGAGATTAACACGATTTCGGTAAAAGGTTTGTAATCCTGTTTTGAATGCAGCTTAAACCGCGAACCTTTTAGCTTTATATCGTCATTTAGAGCTGAGATTGCACGTTACACTATGATGAAATCTAATGATGTGTCATTTAGTGTAACGAGTGTAAAGAGTCACGTGACCGCGTGTGATATTGTGCTTGGCTAAAAACTGGGCAGTATAAATTAATATTATAATTATGGCTGTCAGATGTCCTGTTATTCGTCATTATCCTTACAATCCATCCAAAATTCAGACACTACAAACGGTCTAAGTTGGTTGAATGTTTTTAACGGATTGGTCTATTTGTTGCAATCAAATTGAGTTGTGTGAAATATGTATGTATTAATTTCTTTCCCTTAATATTACACATTTTGTAGTAAACCGGGTGTATTAAAAGTCCCTCTTCCTTTTATTAAATTGTCCTATGACTAGAGATGGAGTGATTAAATGTGGGGAATGTTTATATTAGTTTTTTGACGTATGAAAAGTTTCGACTTACCTCCAATGTGGTATAACCACGTCACACCTCATTTTAAACTATTATAGAAAGAAGAATAATGGCGCAAACTAGAGGTCTCTAGCGTTACTCTATCAAATTTGGTTGCCAATTCAAATTTGAACTTTTTATATAACCCCTACAGTTTAAGTTACATTTTGAGTAAGGCAGATAAAAAGTCACTCACTGATAATTTTGAGAAATTAAAACATAAACAACATGAACACGATGTTAAAAGAATTAACAATAATAAAAAACATGATTATAAAATATATCATTTATTAAGTTTTATTTTGTCTGATCGAAGCCCATAAGGACGTACTGGGAATACCATTTTACCGGGGCAATAGCTGTTTTTCCATGTCATCTCTTCTTTTTACTAATTAGTATGTGTGACACATTCAGTACAGTAACTGTGTCAAAGTTGTTTTACTCGTATAATAGTTGTTTTACAAAATATTAGAAGGGAAGTAATTTTAATAACATTATTACCATAGTAAAAATATTGTTATGTTCCTTACACAGTGATTTTTAAAAACCCTGAAAATAATATGGTTATATTTATATTAAAACCGAAAAGCAAACTTTCGTGTTTAACACTTCGGTATCGAGTTGTACTTGGTGAAATGATTACATTGCCCTGATAAGAAAACTTTCAAATCTCAAATAAGGAATCTAGGAGAAGCTATAGTCGGTAACTTTGCGGCAAACATTAGAACTCAGTTCGGAGCGCATGAAACTAATGGAGAGTGTCTATCAAAGCGAACTTATGTGATTGCTCTGATTGTTGCTTTTAAGTTACATTGAATGACTTTTTTCTTTAGTTTTGACAGTCTCGAAATTTAATTGAAACATGTTCACGGTGTTAACGCAGGTTATTTGTTACCTTCGTTATTTTTATATAGAGAATATACTGAATTCATGTATTTACTAACAGGCAAATTTTTAGATTTTCATAATCTTTGGCGTGCAGAGTCTAGATTAATTCTTGTTTTGCAAAAAATCATTTATGTACCTTTTTTGTCAAAAACTAATTTATAAATTACACTACTGTCGTAAATGCATGCTCGAATTTAATATATCAACTACTTAGATTCCTGTATTTTAAGAGTATCGTTTTTCAAAACCATTAATATCAATTGTATCACGTTTAAACAGTCAAAAGTGGTTTGATTACGCTGAGCGTTTTCCACGTGCCGCGTAAAAGGCTTGGCTGAGATTCAATACAACATTTTAAGTAGATAGAAAATTTCATTATTGAAAGGTAAAACTGAATAACGGGAAAGAAAATATTAAACTCCCGACAAACTAAAGAGATATTTTGTCTGCTACCGATTTCAGTTGTGCTCAGCCAAATTCCTTGGTTAGTCTAAACAATCAAATAACTCATTCTTGTCTTTGTAAAAATGAAGGTCAACAAAAAATGTCAGGTCTACAGATAACATAATATATATCTCAAGATATCTTTTTACTTAACATATTCAAATGTTCTTCATTAAATTCTCCTTCCCATCATAATTACCAAAAGAAATTAAAATATTCACTTATGCTCAGCCACACTCATTCATTGTCATGCGCTATCGCTAAATACAGTGTTGATTATGTAAAAACGAAGCTGCATGCAAAATTTCAAGTCTTAATGTAGCTTCGTTTTCGAAATAACGTGCAAATAGAGGCCCTAGGCAGATAAGCTTTGCCCCCGTTCAACCAAAAAGTATATATTATAATACACAAATAGCACTTCTCCTGTTCATGCGTTATTGGCAGTATAATGCGTGTCAAAAAGTCCCAAGATAGGTTAATATGTTTTTAAATATTTAGTATAGAAACAAAAAACTTGAAACAAAATAACTGGACGTAAAAATATAATTTACAACATATTCAATGACCCGCTGTTTTCTCAGAGTAAAGACCCAAAAGTAGTCAGGTGTAAAACTTAAATGAATGATACGTATATATGCACATTATATTAATGGTTGTTATTACTAAAATACAATGCCTCAAACTCAACCTAAAACGGACACCGTGCTGGAAATGGAATCATTTCTATAAAAGCATCCTGGGATGGTTTTAATTTTAAATTATTAATTAGATGTAATCAAGTTCGTGGTAATTTGATTAATGTATACATAGTAAAAACTAGAGGAATATTTGAAGATTCCTGCATGCCATTACAAACATAATTGAAGGATGAAATGGCAATGGTCCAAGCAGTATTTCTTATAGTAAGCATTTTTGCAACAGATGCGAGAATTGTCCCCCTTCGGTTGTTAATAGGTGTTAATAATGAGTCAATAGGTGATTCAAAGTCCTCTATAGCACATTGAATTCATGAACCGTAGTGTTATTATATAAACCCTTTCTTTCAGATGACCCCAGAAAATGAATTCCAAAGGGGATAAGTCGGGGGAACTAGCGAGCCATTCAAATCCCAACTCTCCTCCCAATCCATTATTAGGGAAACGTAATCGCCATCAATTAGGTAATCCCTTAAGATTGTCCTATAGAGCAAGGATGCGCATTTTTCGATACCTCAGAACCACGCATCATTAACATGGTGCGCAATCACTAAGTGTCATATCAAAGAAAGCAAAAAATTGAAAACAAATTAACAGAAAAGATTTGACGGCCTGTCTTAACTAGTGAGCTGAATGCTACTAATACAAGACAAAGTAAAGAAGAATGTTTCTTTATAGAGAACCATCAACCACAAATAACTTTATCTGTTAGGCCTAATACAGCTCATTCATATACCTTGTTTGATTCATTTTAGCTCTGTCAATAATGAAACTTATTATTATATACCAGTATTCATTGTAAATTAAGCCATTCTTGAACTGTTTTTATTTACGGCTCGGTGAGGCCCACAGATTTGGCTGAGCACTAGTGAATATTTTTACATTGGTCTCTTAGCTAATTATGTTGTACACAAAACTCAGTACATTAAAAAGTCATTTTAACATGTGACGTATTAACATAGTCAAACCACACATAACAAACATAACATATTAATATATTTTAAATCGTTGATTCACACGTGATGATGACAACCTTGATGTTGAAATGGCCTCGCCTGAAAAATAAAATTATTCGATAATTGTGAGTATTCTTTTATGAAATAATAGAAAAGATAGCATGAGTTTGTAAAGACTTGGTGTGTAGACTTTTATTATTGAAATACTTGTACTAAACTCCATCGTAAATATTACAAAATATATATCTAACCATCCAGAGACTTTTTGGACACATGGTATACACACAACGTTTTAAAGTTTAGTCAAACTAGTGTAGTTCTAATGCTCCTCAGAGAACAGAATTAGAACTTGGTCTTCTAGGAAGTTTCACCTGACAGCGGTAAACTATGTTCCTTGTAGTGTGGAAGTTCGTGCTTTGAAAATTCAACAGGTTAGCCTCAGTACTCAAGGTAGTGGTTAAATGGTGAATTATTTCTCTCCAGGATGGAATAATTTAATTTCTGTTTTAAGGGATTTGGCGGAGCGCTAAAAAACACGTGCATTGGGTTTGTGAGTAACCAATAAGAACATCAAGTTATTAAGATATCTAAAAAAAATTAACTGGCCTATAAATTTAAATGTTCCATAAAGCTTTATTTATACACAAACATTGAATTTGTTGATAGTGCATGCCACACACTGCAAGGGATTTGGCTGAGCGTTAACAAACACTTACATTGGTTTTGTGAGTACATTATAAGAAGTATAAATAAATAAACTTGGTATAATCGAGATATAGTGCAGCTCCTTCACTAACCCTCAGCCAATAAGAGTACTTAAAGCGAAGTTCATTGCTTACTGTGGGTCTTAGCACAGTGTAGTCTGCAGAGATCGTGGAGTGTGCGTAAAGGGATTAACACGATTTGGGTAAAATGGTTTTAATCTTTTTTTAATCCTACTTGGAGCTCAAAACCTGTTATCTTTGTATGAGTCTAGCGGAGCTAAACTGCTTTTCTATTCTTTGAAATTATATGAAATCATGTACAAGGTGGATAGAGGAAGAGTTTTGAATTAATTACTCGTATTAAACATTTAGTTACGACTAAAATATTCTAATAATTGACAAGGAATACCTTTGACAAAAATATATGCAGCTGGACCATGATAAGCACTTAATTCAATCTAATTATATCGCACAGCTTATGGGCTATTACCGTGGGTAATTTTGATAATTCAATATTTGTGTGTCCACATTACACCGATTGTAGAATAATCTTTTTATGGAATGGTACGAAAAACCTATCATACTGAACCTCCCTAAATTTAAGTGATAGAGTTAGGCACCCTCTTCCAGCGCAAGTGTGGTGAATTTCGGTAGAGTAACTGGCCTGTCATAGGCACAAAGGTAAACCACGTGAGCTCAGTGAATTCAGTTGTGACATTGCAAAAAATCCAATGGAGTGAAAAGCACCATTATCGAATTCGACGTTGGTTATACAGAAATGAGGTTAAAGATGAGGTTTCAGAAATTAGGTCAGAAATATATAGTTTTATTGAAATTAATAGGGGTACACACTAATAAAATAAATACTTGGCCTTTAAAAGCCTACAGTTATAATTTAATTTATAACGTTGAATATAAAAAAAGATTTAGAGGAGTTGCAGAATGCCTTTCTGATCCGATTAAAATCTCCATTTCCATTATTTAAACAGAGTGCACCCCTATCTTATGTCTAACCATAAAAACTTCCCTTTGTCATAAAATTACATAAATTTATTTTAATAATTTTAAAATAAAAGCAATGCCGCTGAATGTCTAACGATGCAGAATGCTTTTTAGCAGGATTAATTCCAGAAGGTGAAACTTTAAAATGTTACCTGAAAGAAAGGTACTGACCATAAAATCGCCTAGAACAACCCCAAACTTATTAGATTTAAGTTGAGACATTACTTAAAATAAAGATAACCTGTTTAATTAGAATGGTTCAGAAAGTAGGTTCATGAATAGAATTAGAAATTTTAATCGTATTAGAAAGTCAATATGCAACTCGTATATATTTGCTGTATATTAATCGTTATATGATGTATTAGTATCTATCTGCATATGCCCTGAAAGGCTAATAAAAGAAAATTTTAGAGTGCACCTCCGCTCACCTTTATATAGTTTGACTCATATACTTTAATATTTCAGATTTAAAATTTCTGTCAGTAATTCAGTAATATGTTGAACTAATCTTTTTTATTTACTGATATACTGACATCAAAAGGATCATACAATTCCGGACTTTTACGGTTTATTTCCTCCTCTCTGGACGCCAAGCAGTTTATGGGTATGTCTGATTCCTTTCTTTTTCTTTATTTTAATTTTATTGACTTTATTTGATTAATTCACAAGTATATTATTTCCTATATTTAAAAATGTTTTTACTTTTCTCTAACTGCTTCTTTATTTGTTTGCCCGTGAAGGGAAATAGAAATTAAAAAAGGTCAATGCTTAAGTGTTCATGATTGAAAAGGTACGAAGCCTTCTTTTTATACTAACCATAAATACATTAAAATTATTAATAAGTTGGCTGTTAGTCATAAAACTCCATGACGCCTTCGTCACCTTTTTTCATTCAACATTCGATTACGTTTAAGGTTGAGTAAAATTAAGTATCTAAAGTTACTACATTGACACAAAAAGTTATGTTAACGTTTAGTGTAGTGAAGTAATATAGATACTTTCTTATAGTCCATGACGAGTACAATCTATTGACATAAACACAGTTGAATGCCAAAGTGAACCATGGGAACAATTGGCATGTCTCTTGGGACCTCTTCTGGTAATCTAATTTGATTCGCTTTTAAAACATTCTTTAGAAATCACTATCGAACGCCAGTCGATTGTTGGATTCGATTGTTGGATTAGAGTGATGGTGATTGGTTTAGGCAGCTCAGTTGTTAATAGGTTTCAACAAATGTGAGTTATTGTCCACTTTTTATAAACAGTGATGCCAATAACTCTATACAGAATGTTATATAATTTTTCTCATAATTAACTGTCAGTATAATTTTTAAACAACATTTAAATTATATTTTATTTAATAAGAGAACATTATTATTTTTTATGACATGCTGTTTCATTATTATTAAATGGAAAATATACTTACTTCTTTAGTTAAGTTTATTATTTTTACTCATGTTCATATAACTTCCTTGCATGACTAACCACTTGTTTCAGAATGTGAAATATAAAGAAAAGAGCAAGAAAACAGATGTTATTTCTCTAAATGTCGTAATTTTAGTAACATATAACGATGAGTAATATTCGTTATCATAATACAGTTTTTGAGTTGCTATCCAGACTAGTTTCCTATTATTATATTACTAATAATAATTATTAGAATTACGTTAGTTTGTGCATTCTATAATTGAACATATCTAAGGGGTTATTATTCTTACACATTTTAGATAATATTGTGGTAGAAGAGCATTTCCCCTAATTTTTCTTTCCTACATCGCCAATTTCTTAAGTTTTCCGCTTAATTCATGGTGATTTTAAATATTGACGTGTTCTGTTTACATCATTTTATATCACATTCGATCGTAAAATACCGTAAATTTATATTAATATAAGATAAAAAAGATATATCCTCGTATTTAATAAACGTATTTTTTAATCTGTTTTTAGAATAAATTTCTATAATAAATTATGTAATAATACCGATAAATTGTAAATCATAGACACGATATACTAAAATGAAAAATTATGACACAGGTTCAAGCAAAGTGACTCAAAAGTAACAAAAGTAAATACACTTATCACACGGAGAATACGGATATGTACCGTAGTATTTTCACATCTATAAGTTGACGCCTTTTTTCTGAATAATGCAGATTCAATTTATTTACAGACATTCGCCAGTGTATGTGAACCAATAAAACCAGTTGTTATCTACAACCAAGAGTTTATTTTCTCCTCGAGGAAATATTTTCAGAGAAGTAAATATAATAATACACCTGAGTGTGGAGACGCCAGGACGTATGTCTCTAAATCTGCTCAGATCCCTGCTGTAAGTGAACTGCTTTTACTTTGTTTGAACATTGCATGACATATGTGACGGAATAAATCCTTAAGCTCAATGAAAGTATTCTTGGACTCAATAAGAAGTACAATATAAACATTACTATTGTTATTTGATTTGAGTATTTACTATTAATATTGTGTACAATTTGTAAATAAGAGAAAATATAGTTTTTATTCCTTTTTAGTTAAGTAATATATGTTTGTAAGAACTTCTCTTCTGATCAAATTTGATATGAATACGTTACATACATTACTAAAATAATAATAAATAAAAAATTGCAATTCTACAATGCGTGTAACTCTCGATATAAAATAGTTGTTTAAAAAAAGCCTACAAGCGCATCATAGATTTTACCTCTCTAAGGTTGTTTCACAGTCTTGGCAGAGAACATCTTACAAGGATTGTTAAAATATCAATTTTAAAATACGGTTCGTGTGATCTAGCATACTCCTATCCTGTTACAATATATAACTTTCTTTGCGAATATTCACCTAATTCGATTTCGAAATCTTAAAAAATGAAGCTATTTAAATAATTATTCTTTACTAAACGTAACTTTAAGCAGATCCCTTATTAATTCTAAATAAAACATTTTTCTAATTTTATTCAGTACAGGGTGTGTCTGCGCCCATACGAAACTCTCAGAAACTCATTACAAGTGTAAAATAAGATTTTAATTACTATATATTGATGTTATTGCAAACTTAGTTCGAAATGGTAAAATAAAATGTAGTAGAACGTATCCGTTTGGGTGGGAATTGTATTTTTGATATCTAAATAAAACTGGTGTAGGATAGTATACGAGTATATTAACACCACGTCATGAATTGTGTTTCTCCCCTCTGCAAAATTTGAAAAATCCATTCAAACACCTGGTGAAAGTATTAAAAAATTAACAAAGAGACATCGAGTGATATACGAATCAAATTTATTATAATGCGACATATTAATAAGTATTCATAGTAAAAGAGTACCTATGGATGTTTCATAGTAACAGTTACAAAACAGGACCTGTAATAGGTTTATAACAAAATTGAGATACCGGTGCACTTTATAAAGTCTGGATTTAATTCAATCAAAACATTACGTAATTAAAGCAATTATTGGGACCACTTTCCACAGCAGTTAATTTTTGTAACTCTACTTGTTGGCTACGAGGTTTAAAATTTTGGTGCAGTAGATTAATTGATATTTTATTATTTCCTTCAGTTTGAAATTCAATGCGTCTGTCATCTAACAAAATGACAGGATATCTGAAAAGAATTATTAAAATGTTGTAAACACGGTGAAGTTTGGAAGTACAGCAGTACACTAAATTCGATTGAAAGTAAGAGGGAACTTTGAATAGACAGATGGTCGGTCCCGGCGGAACACTTAAATAAAACGAATGTGAATCTCGCTCAAGGGCTCAGTTTAGGGAATCTTCCGAATTGTTTACTGTTAGGTGAAAAGTTCTATCTTTGATTTAAGTTGCTTTGTTCACAGTAGGAATTAAAAATGTAAACTTCTTTCAACAGTTTTTATGTGATAAGTTTATTATCAATTTGAATTAGGATTGATAATGTTTATACGTTCTAAATATTCATTATTTGTAGGATATAAAATCCATAATTAATTTACTACTTCATAAAAAAAATCAATAGTGCAGATTTAATTTTTAAGAAAGTATTCATATGGGGGAACGATGGATCTTTCTTCGAAGGTAAAAATTCCCCAAAAATTAAATGTACGTTTTCTGATTGTTTGATTTAAAATTAATAACATACGGTTAAAAAACTATTCTTCGCGAATCTAAATATAAAACACTAAATATATTTTGATATCAAAAACATACTGAACCAGTTCTAAGCATGCTTACCTAAAATTATTGCTTGAGTTTTCTTATCTATTTAATCCCCATACATTTGTTTTTAATGATGGACATTTAAAGGTACGTTTATAAAGCTCCTTTCTCTCACCTGTATTTCAAGAAGTTGATTAAGTACCATCGTAAACAAAAATCCATCCTAGCATTTTATCTCATTCTTCTGAAATTCGTTGGGTTCATCATAGTTGTCATTCTCTAGTCAAATATCCCTAAAATCTTAGGAAAGATTGTCTATCCCTAGAGAATGAAAGTGTCATTCCACAGAGTATTCGATACATCTAATCAAGATACCATATGGTCCTTTAGTAATTGATTGACAGCCTTAGAGGAGAGCAGTCTTCATTATCCAGATCATTCCTTGAATTCAGATAAATATTCAGAATGCATGTAGAAAAATAATTAAAAATCATCAGAGCAAACGAGCTGTCATCTCCAGAAGATTTCCTGCATCCAGAGAGCCCAATTATCCACAAGATCTTCGGGAAGATTAACAATCCCTAGAGCAAACGATCTATCATCTCCAGAAGAAGCCTTGCATCCAGAAGGCACAATTATCCACAAGATCTTCAGGAACACAACAATCTACGGAGCAAAATAGTTGTAACTCTTCAGAGGATTCCTTGAATCCAGATAGCTCAATTGTCCACAAGGCCTTTATGAAAATTAACAACCATAGGAGCAAATCAGTTGTCATTAATTAGAACTTTAAACTTATCCACATAGGGAAATGCATCCTAAAGGCCCTTAGGAAGATTGATCACCTCGGGAGCATATTACTTATTTTAAACCTCGCAACTTGAAGACTCAAGAGGGCCATAACCTTACATTCAGACTTGGCCCTTAAAAATATTAGATCTGGTATGATTTCACATCTCTACAATAAATTCCGTCATGTCAAACTGTCATAATCAGCTGTAGTATTATCGATATATGTCATAAAATTGTTACTATACAGATAAACAAACATATCACGTATAATTTAATATGTCCTACTTTTAAAAGAATTATATACAATTTGATTTTTCTATCTGACACCTAAAGTATTATCGTAAGTAAGAGTATGGAAAATGTGTGAAACTTTAGGTAGGTATAATAATTACAAAAACATTTATATTATCTCATTACAATGAATGATCAAAGTGCTTACAGTTTCATATTAAATTGGTATTTCATATAACTACAGACAATAAACAGGAAAACCTTTGAACAATTCCTTTTAAGGGGCTCTTGGCAGGATTGTGGAACAGCCTAATGAAAGGAAATGTCTTTAAGTGCTTATAAGTTCTTTTTGTTACATAAGAGTCATTTAGCGACATTGATAACGTAGATATAATTTATATCTAGTACGATTAGGGGAGACATTCTAACAAACACACATTATTTTATTTAAAAAAAGAATCAAACTGGAAATGAACCCCTAATTTGGTACGTCATCTAAAAGTGATTGGCAATTTAAGTAACTTTATTTTATACTTACATTCTTATTATGAAGATGCATATGTTGCTACATCTCATATTAAAATGTTATATGGTAGTACCCAGTTTGTTACCTTTTTACCTATACAAGTTTATTTACTATGAATTTATGCGTTTTCATCATGGCTACCCTAAAAATTGAAAAGTGTTTGCTAGCGCTTAACCAAATCCCACAAAATGACATGGACAATCGTTAAATTCGATGCGGCTTTAAAAATGAAACTTAGTACGAAATTTTAGTTTAGAGGTCAGTTCGACCTCTAACTAATATAGTGTAGACAGACAGACTGATAAAAAAATAAAGTTTCTAACATATCAAGTGGTATACTTTGTTAACGCTCAGCCAACAATATTATAATTTTTTACGGTTTTTATAATTTAAATTGAATCAATTGAGTCGTTGGGTTTCAGAACTCACTTTGGCAATTTCATTATAGACTCACTCCAAATAGACTTTATTGAGCGTAAGGGTTTATTCCAACAAATACGTTACGCAATGTTCAAACAATGTAAAACAACTCCACCTACAGCAAGGATCTGAGCAGATTTAGAGACATACGTCCTGGCGTCTCCTCACTCAGGATATATTATCCTATTCCCTTCTCCAGAGATATATTCTCGAGCAGCAAAAATACTCTTGGTTGATCCGTAACTGGTTTATTTATTCACATAAAGTGGTGTGTGTCTTTGAATAAATAAAAATCTGAATTTTTCAGGAAGGAGACTTCAAGTTATGAATGTGAATATAGTAAGGTACATAAGCCGTTATGTCCTGCTAATTGAAGTTTCTTATTATGACATCACATTATTGATATGTTCATATAGCATACGAGAATAAAATATAATTGAATTTATGTCAGATATAATTTATTGAATGCATTATTAGTAGTTATGATTATATAAATTAATCTTGGTTTAACAGTACCCATGACCAAATTGTCAGTATCGTGCCGTCAGAGTATTTTGGTGTAAATATTGCAACGAAGAGCGGAACCTAGGATATGTCAAACGGTATGTATTCCACCTGTAAGCTTTCAATGCTATCTTGATGGCGCCGTACCAGATTTATTTAGATCAGAAATATGAAAAACTGAAGGAAAAGTACTGAAACTGCCACTCAATGTGAGCAATCAAATTCTAAGTTTGATTTTTGTCAATAAAAAACTATGGTAACGCATTTTCTGTCACATTTTTATTGAATTAAATCTCAGAGAAGAGATCTAAGCAATGGCCAAAACCCACGAATTAAGCGAATATTTGGATTTTTAATATAAAACAGATTATAATAGATGGCATTGGTATTCAACATTACTGCACTCGGAACTATATCGTGAAACACTTGATAATTTCTAATTTTGTCCTGTTTTCAGTGTTTTGTACATCATAATGCACTGAAAAACAGGCACATAAAATATCTTTTTGGGATTTTTATCTAAACTTTAAACTAATAAAAACCAATTGGGCTAAAAGAGGCAGATTTTCAAGAGAATTTATTATGCTATTAATCCCGTTATTGAAAGGGATCATATAAAAATTTTACAAAGAGATTTCATGAATTGATACCAAAGATAAGCCCGATTTAAATTAACTTTCACAGAAGAGGTCGTAGAAGGGTGGGACCGGTTAGTTAGCTAATGAATTAAAAAGTCTCGGGTTCTTGATATCAAACGGATCATAATTAAATTTGTCGTTGTTGCTTTATATGTATTGTGTGTTAAAAAAGGGTGGACATTAAACAAGGTTTGAGTTAAAAGGCTGTAGGATGAAATTTCACTTTTAAAATCATTGTACTCAGAGTGAAGCTTTATACTTAACTGTTAGTGAAGCTTTACAAAATGTTCCAGTGACTGAGCATTGATTCGAAGGTCAACGTCCTATAAGATATTGCCAAAGGGGTGAAAAAGGGTGGGAGTAGTAAATTAATGTTTAGGGGTCTTATTACTGACGATGATATCAAATTCGCAAAGCTTTGTCTTTGCTTTAACCCAGGCTTTAAATTGAAGACATTAAGAACCAAGAGGTACACCAACAAACAATATAGATTAAAGATTATATTCCGGAATAAAATATTACGTTAGTTGTTACCTATCTTTATTTTTGTAACGGGGCTTTATTACTTCCATAATAAATAAGAAACGAACACACAAAATAACTTTGTGACAAGTGTATCTACATTACAAACTGATATATAACGAGTTTAATTAATATAAACGTTATACATTATATTTATTTTTTTATATATTAATTTATTAATAACTACTACTACAGTAAACTTATGTATAAAATATGTACAATATTTCGTGTGCTGCTGACTTATCACTGTAAGACAGGAAGACATATGACTATGGCGTAATCCTTCAGAGGCGAGGAATCCCCTCATCCGTTAAGGTCACCGCACCCTGGTGGTGCAGGCAACTATTAACAAGTGTGTGTTGAACGTCACAATGTATAACCTGTTAACTCACAAGCTAAATTTGTAGTTAGTAATATAAAGTGTAACTATTGTATCCGAAATAATAATAATTGAAAGTATGTGTTTAAGACCCCACCACCTTAATCAACATTTTATCAGATCTTTCATCCTAATCAACTCGGATAATTGTTAAATAGTGCGTATTTTATTTACATCAAGGTAACTTCTCTGTCTCAATTTTTATTCCTCGATATTAAAATAAGATAAAGCTTTTCTAAACGTAATTGTGGTGTTGTGATACACAATCTAAATCTTTTTGCCCTAAATCCGAGTATTATTGTCTCAAGGAGGTAGAATATTAATCCTAAATTATAGAGTTATTGCGGCAAATATAAAGTTAACTAAGATTATTCAAATTTGTCCGTTGCTCACTCATACTTAATATGATCATTCATTATTCAATTAAGCCGAATTATTAATCAGATAGTAAAGAATAAGTTGTGAATTTGAACACAGCAATAACCAAATGAAGGTTCTTGGGTTTGAGTTTGAATATAAAACTAGTTTTATTGCCAAGAAATTAATAACTAAATGAATATAACAAATTGAGTTTGTTTATATTAATAAGTTACTACTGGTACTAATATAGTCACTTGGAAATGACTCTAATTACTATCCCTGGTGAGTGAAAATTTTACAATAATATTTTATTTCTTACCTATATTATTGTTTTAATTTAGTGAAGCGTTTTGTATAAATTCTCTAATTGAATTAATTTAGTACAAAAACTGCACTGAATTTGATGTATTTAAATTTGGAAGCTTGCTTACAGAGTTCATGTTTCAAAATGAAGAGTTTCTTTTTGTGTGTTGTAGTTGAGAGAGAACTAAAGACGTTGTATTAGAAACTCCACTCAGAGTATTGTCTCCAATGAAATCAATGTAATGTAATTTCACAAGAAACGTAATAAAAACAAATGAAATACAGTTTATAAGATTTAAAAAAACTCAATGATATAAACACGTTTGCTTTCGTTTAACCACTAATGAGAATGAATTAAAGTGTTATTAATTGTTTATTTTGTGTTATTAATTTTTTTAAAGAAACTTAAATATTTTGTATGAGTTATTATTTTTTACAATATACCTATTTAAACCCCTAGTATTTAAAAAAGAAATTTAAATATAAAATATTATTATCCAAATTTTATTTTTAACATTGTTAAACAAGGCATGTCTTGAAGGAATTTCATAACCGATTCAAAGGCGATTTAGTTCCCTTACATTCTTAATCTAATACTTGATATATAGTAAAAACTTACATTTATACACAAAAAATATTATGAATAATTTGTGTACTCCAAATGAAAGGCTTACATCTCTCGCTAAACTATTAACTTACTGTCAATAACCGTATTTAAATCCCCTAATATGTCAAATGCTGGAAAAAACTGTATATAATATGGGATTGTAACTTGTAATGTTTGACAAACCTCTAAATTAAAAAAACAAAATTGAAACCTTAGGCATTAAGAATTTCAACACGAATTCTCAACAAATCCCGTTACGTGGTGTTATATACTTGTATTAAAAAGACATTTTATATGTATATGCAATCATGAAATAACGTGTAGAAGTTATTTTTAATGGATAAAGTTAATAGGTATAAGTTATATAGAGTGACTGGGGGGCACAATTTTTAAAGCGAATGGTATTTTGTAATTGAACCTCGAACCAAAGTCATGCTTAATTTCATCAAGTGCTCTTTAGTGCCTAAGTAATACACTGTTGTTCCCGTATCAAATGTTGTAATTTTGTATTGTATGATATATGAACACTTTCATACTTCGATGGAGAAGATTAGATCCTACGATCCAATGATACTGAAATACCCCCATCTCATGGTAGAGGAGAGTAAGTCGATATGCACGCCTGAAAAGTCCAAAGTAAAAGCTGGGAACTGGAAACTGAATTAATTACGTGATAGCCCACGGAATGAATTAGCAAGGCTTTGTACAACGCTCCGAGATTAACACGATTTCGGTAAAGGTTTGTAATCCTGTTTTGAATGCGGCTTAAACCACGAACCTTTTAGCTTCGTATCGTCATTTAGTGCTGAGATTGCACGTTACACTATGATGAAATCTAATAATGTGTCATTTAGTGTAACGAGTGTAAAGAGTCACGTGACCGCGTGTGATATTGTGCTTGGCTGAAAACTGGCAAGTATACATTACTATTATAATTATGGCTGTCAGATGTCCTGTTATTCGTCATTATCCTTACAATCCATCCAAAATTCAGACACTACAAACGTTCTAAGTTGGTTGAATGTTTTTAACGGATTGGTCTATTTGTTGCAATTAAATTGAGTTGTGTGAAATATGTGTGTATTAATTTCTTTCCCTTAATATTACACATTTTGTAGTAAACCGGGTGTCTTAAAAGTCCCTCTTCCTTTTATTAAATTGTCCTATGACTAGAGGTAGAGTGATTAAATGTGGGGAATGTTTATATTAGTTTTTTGACGTATGAAAAGTTTCGACTTACCTAAAAATGTGGTATAACCACGTCACACCTCATTTTAAACTATTATAAAAAGAAGAATAATGGCGCAAACTAGAGGTCTCTAGCGTTAATCTATCAAATTTGGTTGCCAATTCAAATTTGAACTTTTTATATAACTCCTACATTTTAAGTTACATTTTTAGTAAGGCAGATAAAAAGTCACTCACTGATAATTTTGAGAACTTAAACATAAACAACATAAAAACGATATTAAAAGAATTAACAATAATCACAAACATGATTATAAAATATCATTTATTAAGTTTTATTTTGTCTGATCGAAGCCCATAAGGACGTAATGGGAATACCATTTTACCGGGGCAATAGCTGGTTTTCCATGTCATCTCTTCTTTTTACTAGTTAGTATGTGTGACACATTCAGTTCAGTAACTTTACTGTGTCAAAGTTGTTTTACTCGTATAATAGTTTTTTTTACCAAATATTAGAAGAGAAGTAATTTTTTAACGATAGTAATTACGATAGTAAAATCATTGCTATGTTCTTTACACAGTGATTTTTAAAAACTCTAAAAATAATATGGTTATATTTTAAAACAGAAAAGTAATTTTTTCGTGTTTAACACTTCAATTGACCGGAGTTTTTAGGTTTTTATCGGTGTTGAAATGATTACATTGCCCTGATAAGAAAATCTTCAAATCTCAAATAAGGAATCCAAGAGAAGCTATATGGGGAACGTTTGCCGAACTCTCCGTCGTTGTCAATCATTGACGGTAACTTTCCGCAAACATTAGAGCTCAGTTCAGAGCGCACGAAACTAATTGAGCGTGTCTATCAAAGCAAACTTGTGTGATTGCTCTGACTGTTGTTGTTTAACTGTTTGATTGCTCAAATTTCATTGAATTACTTTTTTCTTTAGTTTTTACAGTCTCGAAATTTCATTGAAACATGCTCACGCTGTTAACGCAGGTTGTTTGTTATCTTCGCTATTTTTATGTAGAGAATATCCTGAATTCATGTATTTACTAACAGGCAAATTTTTAAATTTTCATAATCTATAACGTGCAGAGTCTGAATTAATTCTTGTTTAGTGAAAAATCATTTATGTACCTTTGTTTGTGAAAAACTAATTTATAAATTACACTACTGTCGTAAATGCATGCTTTCATTTAATAAATTAACTACTCAGATTCCTGTATTTTAAGAGTATCGTTTTTTCAAAACAATTAATATCAATTGCATCACGTTTAAGCAGTCAAAAGTGGTTTGATTATGCTGAGCGTTTTCCACTTGCCGTGTAAAATGCTTGGCTGAGATTCAATACAACATGTTTAAGTAGATAGAACATTTCATTATTGACAGGTAAAACTGAATAACGGGAAAGAAAATTTTAAACTCCCGACAAACTAATGAGAAATTTTGTCTTCTACTGATTTCAGTTGTGCTCAGCCAAATTCCTTGGTTAGTCTACACAATCAAATAACTCATTCTTGTCTTTGTAAAAATGAAGTTTAACAAAAAATTTCAGGTCTACAGATAAAATATATCTCAAGATATCTTTTTACATAACATATTCAAATGTTCTTTATTAAATTATCCTTTCTATCATAATTACTAAAAAAATTAAATATTCACTTATGCTCAGCCTAACTCATTCATTGACATGCACCATCGTTAATTACAGTTAGTGCAGTCATTGAAGCATTATTGCTCCGAATTTTTTTACTGTGAACCGAATTGCATAAAATTTTGAAATTAGGTTCATCTTACCCTTAACTTCAAAAGTGAAAATGATTTGAACTCCGCAACCACCCTGGGGGTGGTTGCCACCCCTTCTCGGGGGTGAATTTATTTTTTTCAAAATAACCTCGGATATCGATAGAAAACCTAATTTTAAGCAAAAAATCATCTATAACTTTTTTTTAAAAATCCAATACTTTTCAAGTTATTGGCAATTGATAATTCGCAAATTTTTTCACGTTTTTCATCGGTGTTTTGCAAATGTCTTCAAAAATATACGTTTTATAAAAAATTATATAAAAAGCACAATTGTAGCAGGTAAAACATTGAACAATTTGGTTTTTTATAAAGTACTCTAAGTGCAATATTAAGCTAGATATTAAAAAATCAAAGCCGTTTTTTATTTTGTCTGAAATTGAATCAATGTGGTCAATGCCATCTAGCGGCGAGCAGATGCTATTTAGGCATTCTAATAAAAAAAGAGTTTTATAGTGCTTGAAATAAGCTTTAAAATGAGCACTATTAAAAAGTCTTTTGCACGTAAAATAAGTGAGCTGTATTGCAAATAAGAGGAGCATCTAATGTTTTTTCTTTTAAATCAACGGGTTTCATAAGTGCCATTTCCACCAAAATTAAAATTAATCGTATTCCGCCTAGAATCAACTTCATTATAAAGAGTTTGATAGATTGTATCAGTTTGGCTGCTTCAGGACACATATTTTTCAAAAAAAGTCACGATTAAAAAAAAATACAAATTTTTAAAAAAACCACCTTTTTTCATAATATCTCAAAAATGACCATATATACGAATAAAAGTGAAGGGATGAAAAATTTAGGTATATTTCTGACAAACAATTTGGATTTTTTTATTTTGTGTCAAACAAAAATTGACGGAAATATGATTGTTTAAAGAGCGCGTCGCAGCGCAATCACAGTCTCTCTTAAGCCCTTTAACCCTTCACCGTTTGAGAAAAAGGTTTTTTACTATATATTGCAATAAAAAATTTTTGTAGCTCTCTTAATTACCTTTACAATGGTTTTTTATAAATTGTGATAGCATGAAAATTGAAGGAGTTATGGTCAAAAAAACTTATCATATTTTTTTTCTGCTTAGTAACTGAAAATTTTGGACTGTGAATATTTGGAGCAATGTGAAAGTACGCAGTATAATAGAGATCCAAAACTATTGTAATGTGTATATATATATATATATATATACATAATATGCCTCATATATTTTGGAAACGTAGGCATGAATACATACCAACGTTCTTATATGTATATATACATATATATATATATATATATATATAACAAATTTGAGTGAATTTTATATAATTTGTAAATATTTTATTCAATCAATGGCAATTTTTTTACTCTAAATTAAATTATTTTTAAATATGTAATCATATATATTTACTGTTTTAATTTAGGGGTAGTTTTAAGGGTAGAAAAGCTTAAGAATATGATAATCATTTTCGAGAGTGTGGAATAATATTTAAATCCTTTTCATTTTATAAAAAAATATTATTAAAAAATTTTTTATCAAGGAGTAGTTTTCAAGGGTTGAAAGGGGGTTAAAAATGTGATAATTATTATAAAGAATATAAAATATTACTTACTCTATAATTACATCTTTTTATGTCATACCAAAGTATTTTTTTGTGATTTTTTAAATTTAGGGGTTGTTTTTCAAGGGTGGTAAGATTATTAAAGGGGTTGAAAATGATTTTAATATGAGGTAATTGTGTTAGAAAACACTTTACAATTTCACCACTTACTATAAAACATGTTTTCTAGTGATAAAATGGCTCAATGTAGATTTTCCATTAAGGGGTTGTTTACACCCCTTAAAAATAATAGGCGGAGTTCAGATCATTTTCAATTTTGAAGTTAAGGGTAAGATGAGCCTAATTCCAAAATTTCATGCAAATCGGTTCACAGTAAAAAAATTTGGAGGTAAGGCCGTATTTTTTCGCTTCAATGACTGCACTAAGTGTTGATTATGTAAAAATGAAGCTGCATGCAAAATTTCAAGTCTGTCACTTCGTTTTCGAGATAACGTGCAAATAGACAGGCAGAAATGAAAATGTTCCAGCCTCTAGGCAGATAAGCTTTGCCCCCGCTCAACCAAAAACGTATATATTATAATACAAAAATAGCTCTTCTTCTGTTCATGCGTTATTGCCAGTATATCGAGTGTCGAAAAAGTCCCAAGATGGGTTAATACGTTTTTAAATATTTAGTATAGAACAAAAAAACTTGAAACAAAGTAACTGGACATAAAAATATTTTACAACATATTCAATGACCCGCTGTTTTTATCAGAGTAAAGACCCAGAAGGGGTCAGGAGTAAAACTTAAATGAATGATAGTTTAATATGCACATTATATTAATGGTTGTTATTACTAAAATACAATGCCTCAAACTCAACCTTAAAACGGACACCGTGCTGGAAATGGAATCATTTCTATAAAAGCATCCTTGGATGGTTTTAATTTTAAATTATTAATTAGATGTAATCAAGTTCGTGGTAATTTGAATAATGTATACATAGTAAAAACTAGAGGAATATTTGAAGATTCCTGCATTACAAACATAATTGAAGGATGGAATGGCAATGGTCCAAGCAGTATTTCTTACAGGAAGCCTTTTTACTACAGATGCGAGAATTGTCCCCCCGCGTTTGTTTAATAATGAGTCAGTAGATGATTCAAAGTCTCCATAGCACATTAAAGTCATGAACCGTAGTGTTCTTATATACACCCATTCTTTCAGATGACCCCAGAAAATGAATTCCAAAGGGGATAAGTCGGGGGAACGAGCGGGCCATTCAAATCCCAACTTCTCCTCCCAATCCATTATTAGGAAAGCGTAATCGCCATCAATTATGTAATCCCTTAAGATTGTCCTATAGAGGGGGATGCTCATTTTTCGAAACCTCACAACCACGCATCATTAATATACTCGTAGTGCGCATTCACTAAGTGTCATATCAAAGAAAGCAAAACATTGAAAACAAATTAACGGAAAAGTTTTGACGGCCTGTCTTAACTAGTGAGCTGAATGCTACTAATACAAGACAAACTAAAGAAGAATGTTTCATTGTTGAGAACTATCAACCACAAATAACTTTCTCTGTTAGGCCTATTACAGTTCATTCATTTACGATGATTGATTCATTTTAGCTCTGTCATAATGAAACTTATTATTATATGCCAGTATTCATTGTAAATAGCCATTTTTGAACTGTTTTTATTTACGGCTCGGTGAGGCCCACATATTTGGCTGAGCACTAGTGAATATTTTTACATTGGTCTCTTAGCTAATTATGTTGTACACAAAACTCAGTACATTAAAAAGTCATTTTAACATGTGACGTATTAACATAGTCAAACCACACCCAGCAAACATAACATATTAACATATTTTAAATTGTTGATTCACACGTGATGATGACAACCTTGATGTTGAAATGGCCTCGCCTGAAAATAAAATTATTGGATAATTGTGAGTATTCTTTTATGAAATAATAGAAAACATAGCATGAGTTTGTAAATACTTGGTGAGTAGACTTTTATTATTGAAATACTTGTACTAAACTCCATCGTAAATATTACAAAATATATATCTAACCATCCAGAGACTTTTTGGACACATGGTATACACACAACGTTCTAAAGTTTGGTCAAATTAGTGTAGTTCTAATGCTCCTCAGAGAAACAGAATTAGAACTTGGTCTTCTAGGAAGTTTCACCTGACAGCGGTAAACTATGTTCCTTGTAGTGTGGAAGTTCGTGCTTTGAAAATTCAACAGGTTAGCCTCAGTATTCAAGGTAGTGGTTAAATGGTGAACTATTTCTCTCCAGGATGGAATAATTTAATTTCTGTTTTAAGGGATTTGGCGGAGCGTTAAAAAACACGTGCATTGAGTTTGTGAGTTACCAATAAGAACATTAAGTTATTAAGATATCTAAAAAATTCACTGGCCTATAAATTTAAATGTTCCATAAAGCTTTATTTATACACAAACATTGAATTTGTTGATAGTGCATGCCACACACTGCAAGGGATTTGGCTGAGCGTTAACAAACACTTACATTGGTTTTGTGAGTACATTATAAGAAGTATAAATAAATAAACTTGGTATAATCGAGATATAGTGCAGCTCCTTCACTAACCCTCAGCCAATAAGAGTACTTAAAGCGAAGTTCATTACTTACTCTGGGTCTTAGCACAGTGTAGTCTGCAGAGATTGTGGAGTGTGCTTTAAGGGATTAACACGATTTGGGTAAAATGGTTTTAATCCTTTTTTAATCCCACTTGGAACTCAAAACCTGTTATCTTTGTATCATTAATAAGAGTCTCGCGGAGATAAACTGCTTTTCTCTTCTTTGAAATTATATGAAATCATGTACACGGTGGATAGAGGAAGAGTTTTGAATTAATTATTAAACATTTAGTTATGACTAAAATATTCTACAAATTGACAAGGAATACCTTTGACAAAAATATATGCAGCTGGACCACGATAAGCACTTCATTCAATCTAATTATATCGCACAGCTTATGGGCTATTACCATGGGTAATTTTGATAATAATTTTGATAATTCAATATTTGTGTGTCCATATGTTAAACACATTACACCGATTGTAGAATAATCTTCTTATGGAATGGTACGAAAAACCTATCATACTGAACCTCCCTAAATTTAAGTGATAGAGTTAGGCACCATCTTCCAGCGCAAGTGTGGTGAATTTCGGTAGATTAACTGTCATAGATACAAAGATAACCACGTGAGATCTGATCGCAAGAATTTAATTTGCATATTAAAATAGTAGAATATTGTAAATAGTAACTTTAACGTGTTTTGCAATCAATGCTACAGTTTCTTAACTTATTATTTTCAACGATTGAAATCAGTTGTGACATTGCACCAACTCCCATGTAGTGAAATGCACCATTATCGGATTCGACGTTGGTTATACAGAAATGAGTTTACAAAATGAGGGTTTCAGAAATGAGGTCAGAAAATATATAATTTTATTGAAATTAATAGGGGTGCACACTAATAAAATAATTATTTGGCCTTGCAAAGCCTATAATAATAATTTAATATATAACAATGAATATATAAAACATATATAGAAGAGTTGCAGAAATACTTTCTGATCCGATTAAAATTCCTATTTCCATTATTTAAACATGGTGCACCCCTATGTCTAACCATAAAAACGTCTTTTTGTCATAAAATCACATAAATTTATTTTAATAGTTTTAAAAATAAAACACTGCCGTTGACTTTCCAATGATGCAGAATGCTTTTTACCTGAATTAATTCCAGATGGTGAAACTTTAAAATGTGACCTGAAAGAAAGGTTACTGACCATAAAACCGCCCAAAACAACCACAAGCACATTAGATTTAAGTTGAGACATTACTTAATTAAAGATAACCTGTTTCATTAGAATGGCTCAGAAAGTAGGTTTCATGAATGGAATTAGAAATTTTAATCGTATCAGAAAGTCAATATGCCACTCATATATAATTGCTTTATATTCATTGTTATATGATATATTATCATCTATGTGCATATGCCCTGAAAGGCTGATAAAACGAAAATTTCAGAGTGCTCCTCCGCTCACCTTGATATAGTTTTACTTATATACTTTAATATTATAGATTAAAAATTTCTCTCTGTCTGCCCGCATGATGCTTGAAGAAAAAAACCGAAATTGGTTAAAAAAACCTCTTTTTTGTAAAAGCAACACCAAAATCGATGATGGTGTATGTCAGAATATGGAATTTGTTTAAGCTTTAACAAATATTTGTACATCGATGTAATTGCAGACTATATAAGTTTGTACGATATACAGTTTGATCACATGAAATAGCATATTTTTAACGTTGAATTGTATCTGAAATTTGCAAGCAGCCTCAGTGAAATCTGTTATGATTAACTAGATAAGGACTGTTTGCATCGCTCGAGATACATCCGCCCAGTAATCTCGCTGTTCCTGGAATGTAAGCTCATGTTTCCGCAGAGGTAAGCCGCTTACTTAGTCTCACGCGAAGATGAGATGAAAGTGTGAAGTCATATCA
Organism: Homalodisca vitripennis; assembly: GCF_021130785.1. Taxonomy (NCBI): domain Eukaryota; kingdom Metazoa; phylum Arthropoda; class Insecta; order Hemiptera; family Cicadellidae; genus Homalodisca; species Homalodisca vitripennis. The sequence goes on from NW_025777026.1 coordinate 35,522, forward strand.
ACACATTAATCCTCTCATGTGGCAGTGCGGTTCCTGTGTGTTGTTAAAAGGGAAGTTTTTAAGCTAATCATTGTAGTTCTTTTAATAGAAAAAGGTGGCGAGCTACTCGAGCGATGGCGTTTAACAATGAGTTGAGGATAAGTTGCTTTGGAGCTGGTATTTCTCTCTGAAGTCCACCAAAACGTTCTAGATGATAAATCCGGCGAAAACTACGTTAAAAACGGGGTTTGATTCGTGACTCGATAAATTGATCATATGATATAGCTTATACTTATTGGGTAAAAAAGTATCAAAAAATAAAAAAATTAAGGAAATCTAGAATATTAAATTAAAAAGATAGGAATAGATTTTGAATTTATTTTAATATAAAAAATAGCTTAATTGGGGACTACAATAAAACAACCTTATATTTTCATTATTTGTCAAATGATGAATGGATGAAAAGATAATACATTACCACAGAATAAAGTGATTGATTGACATAAATTGAAAAATATTAAATTACTGAAACGATTGGTTGTACATGTATCAAGGTAATAAAATGTGATTTGAGAGTTGACCTATTATTTTAAATTTAACAAAATCAAATCAAATCAAATCAAAATCATTTATTTCTCATTAACATTAACATGTATCGAGAATTGTCAATATGTATAAAATAACTAAATACTAAAAATATTGCTATATCTGGTAAAACTACAAATTAAAAATATATTGAAAAACAGTACTAATGATAGTTTTACTTGTAAGGTTGGGTGGGGCACAAAAATTCAGAGAGTGAGTAAAAACAGTTTTTCACAAGAAAGTCTTTTTAGTTTGTTTTTAAAAGATGCAAGTGAAGTGCTGGCTTTTAAATAATCTGGCAATCTGTTATAAATTGTAGGTCCTAAATATTCTATTGATTTGCGGAACATATTGTTACTATGGTGGGGTACTGTTAAACTATTTTTATTTCTGGTGGGATATATATGATTGTGGGTAGGAAAATCGGTAATGTTTTTTAAAAGTGTAAATTGATACGGAATAGATAAAAAATGGAGGGGAGGGGTTAGTATACGTTCTTGGTGAAACACTTGCCTACAGCTCTCCAGGCCCCTCAACCCAAACACTAAACGAATAGCCCTCTTTTGCAATTTGAATACTCTTTGTAACAGAGAAGATGAAAGCAGTTCCCCATGACATTATGCCATATGACATCACAGAGGAAAAGTAAACCATCATATACCATTTTCAGTGCTCTACTTTTCAGAAAATTTGAAAGACATCTTAAGGAAAACAATATCGAGTTGAGCTTAGAGCAAAGGGCCTCCACATGCTGACGCCAAGAAAAACCAGCATCCAGATGATGAACGCCCAAGAAACATACTGAATCAACCTCAATGATGTCAACCTCGTCTAAAGCAATAAAACCCTTAGAAACTGTCTGAGATCGAAAGTGAAGAATGGATGTTTTGTCAACATTGAGGAATAAAATTGTTGCGAATGAACCAAGAGTTCATTTTTTCGATTGTAGTGTTTAATTGAAGATTTAACGCTATTGAAGAGTCTGCCCGAACAATGACCGTGGTGTCATCAGCATATTGAGTGACGCGAGCCTCAGGGACACAAGAGCTTAAGTCGTTTACATATAAGGCAAAGAGAAGAGGTCCCAAGATAGAACCTTGAGGAACACCCATGGAGACCTCAAACGAAATCTGACTGTGCCGTACCAAAGGAGTTGGTAACCTGGACACTCTGGTAACGATTTGAAAGGTAGGACCTGAACCACAGCAGGGGACAACCTCTGATGCCGTAGAGTTCAAGCTTATTAGGAGTTTCAGATGGTTAACTGTATCAAACGCTCTCGTGATGGTCGCAAAAAACACCAGCTACGTGATTCTGATTGTTAAGATGAGTAAATACATATTTGGAAAATTGGGCAATAGCATCGGTGGTGGATTTAGAAGGAACAAATCCAAATTGGGTGTCACTCAGAATGGAATTTCTGATTAAGAAAGTCTGTTAGTCTAAACATGAATGAGACGTTCGAAGACTTTGCTGATGGTTGGTAAAATTTGATATGGGACGATACTGTTGAGGCGAAGACCTACTGCCTTTCTTGAAAACCGGAATGACTTTAGAGAGCTTCATTATCCGATGGAAACTTCCCCTGAAGAACTGAGTTGTTGAACAATTGAGTTAAAGGAGGGCTCAAGGGTGAAGCAACCCGTCCTAATTACTGAAGGACTCATTCCAAAAACGTCAGGTGTTGAACTGGTTTTCAAAGATGAAATAGTATTTGAACATTTCATGGGAGCGTTGTTGGGGCTATGAAGAAACTTGATGGACAGTGGTGCATTTTAGAAGAGCTGTTAGTGCAACTATTTGTTCCGTTTATGGTTCTAGCCAGTGGGGCACTCATAAAAAAAATTGTTAAACATTTCAGCGATATGACGTGGGTCAGAGACTGCAGCTCCATTATCTTGTAGCTCCTGAATATGTCCTTTTCCTATCTGTTTGCTTTCCAGAGTTTTCAGGACACTATGTTCCATACAGTTTTGGCAACATTCTTACTCTTATTCAGGACGGCTTTCGAATCTGAGATGTTTTCAGAGATGAAATTAGTAACTTTATAGTTTCTCTTATTGACCTTATACAATATCCTATGCTTGTTCAGAAGGATAGTCACGCTGCAAAATTATACAGGTCCTTGAGATGTTCTCTGGCCAAGAGAACTTCTCCTGTTCAACCAACCAGGCCTTTGACGTTTTTTTACGCTTCGATTGTGACTAAAGGAAAGGCCTGGTTAAAGCAGGATGATACTTGACTGAGGAATAACGAGTTATTGGTCATTTATGTCCTCGTATAAGAAAATATTATCCCAATCAACTGAATCTAAAAGTTCATAAAGAACATTAATATTTCTGTCTGAGAAAAACTCGGTAAGGGGCAGAGTTACACCCCTTAGATGTAATTGACTGGAATTACGGCTGTAACAAGCTGTGCTTCATGATCGGACAAAACAGGAAGGGACCACCTCAGCTCTCACATGGTCAGGCTCGATATTAGTTAAAATATTATCGATGCATGAACCTCCTGTTGGTGATGGGCGGGGGGTCACTGATGAAATCTGAGCTCTAATTGAAAAAACTTTGAAAAATGTCGGAAAATAGTAAAAAACTGCCTGTCATATTGCCCTATCAAAATGAAACATTGAAATCCCCACAGACAAATATCCTCAGATCAGGTTTATGTAGGATTCTAAGCGATTCCTCAAAACATTTCAAAAAAA
>NW_025777027.1:0-40181 GCF_021130785.1 Homalodisca vitripennis
GACCACTAATAAAGAAGATAACTCAATTATTATAATTTGAGTATACAATTTCTATTTGACAAAGATTCCTCAAATTAGTTCCACAAAAACTAGGTTGTGTTTTTTTTAAGCGTATTGCCTCTTGGTTCTTTTAGTGACATTATTTATGTTGTACAATTGAAGATGACATTATGTTGACAACACGTTTTGTGCCTCAATTAAAATCTTTCAAAAACCAAGGGTAAGAGATTTCTGTATATAGTAATTATTATAACAGTAACTAGAAATTGTGGACTTAATAATATTGTTTATGATAGTCAGTATTTTTGTTCTTGATGAAATATTGTAAACTTTATTATTGGTGAATCTCAAAACCTAATTTTAATTGTTATTATCTTATCAAAAGATTTTAGATTGGAAGTTTTATCGCTGCCATTAATTTAAACACTGCATATTAGGTTAGAATTTTACCTCTTAATGTCACATGATGTAATACAAGACAAATCTTCTCATTACTAACTGTATGGACAAACCCTACACAAATAAGTCTATGGAGACAAAGATATTTGGCAACGCTGGAATGTTTTAATCCTGATTTGAGTCCAACACGAAAGAAAAAGTCCAACTGTACTCAACAAAAGCTTTATTTAGTACGGTGTTAGTAGAAGTGAATCATTACAACAACCTGTTTTTTCTACTTTCTAGGAATTTTCTCAATATTTGATGTGTTAAAGTTTGTGCCAATTATGTGATACTAATTATTTACCATTTGTACTGAATCTTCCAGTGTCTCTGTTTATATGCTGCTGACGTCGGTTTGTTCTCACCGAACTTTGGTTTATGTCCCTGCTTATGTGCCTTTCTTCAGTTGCAGTACTACCTGGAATATTTCTGGGAAAAAAACATTGAAAATGTTAATATCAAAGAATTATTAACATTACATATAATGGTTTCTGACTTTGTAACGGACATTATAATATTACTATGATGGTAAATGACTTTAAGATAGAAAAAATTCTACTTCGATTACATATTTTACTTACAATAGATTTGACCAAAATCTGGTCTTAAATTACTCAAAATATTTTTTGGCTAAAATCTATGCATATAAAATCAATTGGGAGAGAAGGGGAGGGGGAAATGTCATACTAGGAATAGATGAAGCCTTGTGTTTCTTGACCGTTGTTGTTTAAGAAGCTCAGCTCCATCCTACAAATAAGGTAAGTTACATCTCGTTTCAAAATGTGTTTTTTTATCAAACAAAGATATCAAATTCATTGACATTTACACTAAAATGACTAAACATTATATTTATATACTGAAGTTTATGTTTGGGTTGGATCAGAGACAATCATGAAATGTAAGAAAACAGTAGTCACAACTCTTTAATTACATGTCTACTAGTTCAAACATATACACTTTTTATTCATCTAAATTTGTGGAGTACGTATGTGACCCTATAATGCCACACTATCTCCAATATATCATTAATAATTAATTTGTTCTTTATATTCTTTTGGGAAATTTAGATAAGAGCATGGTAATGGCTTTTAACATGATGGTGGACCATATAGTCATTTATTTTCAGACACACACATTTGTTGTCACCAGATATCAGATAAACTTGTACTTTATCTTGATACTTGTCCATGTCTTAGATACTAGATCACTTCATGTCATCTTGATATACCCAAATAGTGACGTAACCCAAGGAAGAAGATATAAGAAGTACGATCTCCATTGTATAAAAAGATCACTGTAAAATAGGAATATTTATAACATATTTGTCAACCTAGTTAAAATGGAGAGAAAATGTAAAATAAACCATGACTTAAGTGTCTGGAACCCTCAATACAAGAAAAATCTCTTGGTTTCCATGCCAATGGCTAACATCTAAGATGATCATAATCTACGGAAAATACAAGATGTCGAGCTCGTGAACCAACCTTAAATGTTGCATGATTGAGCTTCCACATCAAATTCTTAATAATTCTACTGGTCAGGTATCTTGGGCAAGGAGGTTTATTGGGGTATAGGATAGAGTGGAAGCAGGCTCACCAAAAGATAAAATAACACATGGCCAAGACAACTTACAAACATCTTGATAGGAGATTCTCTTTTGAGTTAATTTGAAACAAATGGTCCGCTTCACCACCAAGAAGATTGATGTTATTGTTTTTCAGGAAAAGAATACCCCTTCTACACTCAATTGGACCTAGTAGTAATACCTGAAACAAAATTATACATCAGCCATTGTCACAAAAATACTGTTGCTCAAAACTTTTAACAAACATTTATAGATTTATTTACAAATTAATGTATATTCTTCTTTTTTAAGCTCACATTACATTACAAATGATTTTCTAACCTATTACACTTGGTGATTTAGCTCATCGTGCATTGCTAATGCATGTTTACAAATAATTCTTTTATGAAGTACACTGCAAATAATCCAGTAATAATAAAAAACTCATTGTACTGAAGTAAAAAAAATGATAAAACCAGGCTGCAACTACCCAATCAATAAATAGCCTAAGGGTAATTCCATTTCAAATCAACCAATGAAAAAATAATTCCGAACCTTGACCGCTTAGATTTTGATAATTTTTTGTATGAAAGTTGTACCTACCACGACTAGCTAAAATGTAAAATTTTATATTTTTCTGCCTTTGGATTTTTGAATGACAGGTTTTTAAAAACCCACATTAAGGCAGATTTTGATCATGTTAAGACAATAATCTGCGTATGTTCTAAACAAACGCTAAGTAGCTAAAAAACTATTAAAGCTAAAAAATTTGTTTCATTCTTTCCATTTGAATTTCTTTAATTTGATACATCAAATGATTATGTTTTGTATACTATGAATTTTTTGCATCCACTCAAAAATTGTTTTTGAAAGACTCAAAAAAGTCCCCTCTTTTTTTGGAAAAAATGTTATTTGCACTATAACTGACTACATATATGCCAAATTTCAGAATGGGTTTTTATTTAAACAAAAATATTTTGTTACTGGAGTACACACCAGTTTGGTGTGAAATTATTTCCCTTCACTAAATCATCTAAATCTGAGAGGTCTAGACCATTGGTTGATTTGACACGGAATAACCCACAAGATGCAGCAAACATGAGTAGTCCAAATAAATGTTGTAGGTTTTTCGATTTTCAAACCCACCTAAAAGAGCTAAATAATGTGAGTTAAGTTAACAATCCAAATGCTTGTTGTCTTGTACTGTACGAGCTCTTAAAACCAAAACACTTTTAAAATTCTAGCATTGCACTGTGCAATGTTTTTTTTTATCTAATTCTGGGTAGTTTATCTAATATATCAAACATCTGAGATTAAGAGACCAGGAACAGTCGTATTACAAATTGAGTAAGTGGTGTGTGTATGTGCAGCTGTGGGGAGGTAGGGAAGTTGCGGCTGTGTGGGAACGTACTTGAGAATGTTCTACGTTGGAGCAGTCAAAGCAAAACAAATTCTATTGTTTCTTCAGACATTCTGGGTTTGTATCATAATCAAATAAATTTTTTTTTTAATTGTATTACAAGTAAGTAGCTGTACATTGTAATAAGAAAGACTAAACAACAATACTCATGAAAGTAATGTAGTATGTCATTAATATATGAGTAAACAATAAAAATAAATTATAGTGTTTACCATTTGTGTACATACGCTTATAATACTACAACTATAAATTAATACTAAAACATATATGGCCCTTTAACCACTACACAAAGTATGAAGCTTACTTTTAAGCTACCTTGAGACCAGGAAGAAATGGTTCAGTCAACTTTGGAATTGGGGCGTACTCCATGGCCTTTAAAGTGGTTAAGCCATCGGAAATCTCCATCATCAACACTCTCTTAGGGTTGGGCTCCCAGCTCTGTTTCTTAGGTTCATCAGCTGACACACTATCATTGCTTTCAGCCTCATTTATGTTCTGCGCTGCTCGCAGTTGTGAGTAGCAAGACTGGCCTATGTCACGTATCCAGTTTATCTGTAACCGCAAAAGTTGCTACAAGACAAACTTAGTACGACAGTTTAGAAAAAAGACTCAAGAATATTGTATTTTCATCCCACATGATGATCTACTGACAAAGTCATGGAGTTTTAAATAATTTCTTTCAGACATATCAATTTAATGTAACAATGTCTTAAAGGATACCTATAGTCATCTATTAGAGTATAAACATCGCCTACAATATATCAAATGTGTGTTGTGTTCGTCTATATTATTAGATGACCAACAAACAAAATTGTAGAAAACAGATTTTGTAACATTTAGACAAGGCTTCAAGTAAGCCAGAATTCGGGACAGTATGCGAGGTTTAACGTTCACTTAAAAGCAGACAATATCATGGCCCAAAGAGTGTTACTCCCCCCCCCAACCAATGGGTCGATGTTTAACATTTCAATATAGAGTTGAATTTGAAATATTTTAAGTTATGTACAGATGGATACACACAAACACAGAAATCTGGTTTATGGATATTGGATATCTAGATATTGGTTTATCTCAGGTGTTTATCAACACGTGCATATCACTTTTCCATAAAATTTGTATTGGTTTAGCCACAGGATCTATCAGTTTCTCTAAGGTTCATAACTCGATTGTTCTTTAAAATAAGGCTATTCACATTGTATGTTGCATTGTTTTAAATAGCAAATTTGTCCCGGTTATTTTATGTTACATAGAATTAAACTAACAAGACAGTTGTGAACTAAAACAATTTTTAATTAATGCAATTAAAATTAATTCTTGAAAAAGTAAAATATTGAAATCAATGAGTAAATCAAGCAATTATTTATATTACAATATTTTGCACCTACCTGAACTGTATATTTCCCACTCAACTCCAAGTTTCCATTGTTATAGTTGGTTGGCAGACAACCATGCTGCACATCTTGTAGATCAGCCAACAACCACTGGATACAAACATACTCTTGTAGAGAGCCGTAGACCTGGACCTAAGTCAAATAGGATCATCTTAATTATTTTATTTGGTTACAAAACTTACAGTAAAATACACAAATTAAATCGTATAAGAAGCAAAAAACTGGAGTGTCACCAAGGTTATTATCAGAAATCAGAAATCTTTATTCTTGGACTTAGAGTACAGAATTTGCGTCATACAGTTATACATGATGTGAAATCAAGGACTTTATTTTCTTTGTTCATGTGGTTAGGTGTTCCTCCAGGTGACAAACTCTTCTAAGGTGTAGAAGGAGTGTTCTAGCAACCATTTGGTGAGATGTTTCTTGAAGTTTTTCTCTTGGTGGATCCTTTTTAACTGCTCAGGCAAGAGGTTGAACAGCCTTGCTCCTGCATAGCACGGCTTCTTCTCATAGAGAGTCAGGTGGTGAATTGGCATGGCAAAGTTTGTGGTGTTCCTGGTGTTGTATTGGTGATTATCTCCTAGTTTCTGATGAAATTTCTCTGTGGTATGTTTGACCACTTCTAGGATGTAGAGTGATACTACAGTAAGGATTTTTAGTTCTTCAAAGGCGCCCCGACAACTGTCATATGGGTTAAGACCTAATAATGTTCTTACTGCTTTCTTTTGTAGTACCAATATTCTTTGGACGTTTCTGGCAGAGGAGTTTCCCCCACACTATCAGCCCATACCTAATATGCGACTCAAATAGCGAGTAATATGCTATTTTAGCTGTTTCTAGATCACTAGAGCTCTTTATTCTTTTGAGTGCATATAGGCTGGTGTTTAACTTTCCGTAAAGCTGGTCTACGTGTGATGTCCAGGTGAGTCTATTGTCTATTGTAACGCCAAGATATTTTGCTTCGCTTTTAAGTTCGAGATCTGGAAGCCCAGGTAGCTCTGCAGTTCTATTTCCAAAGTTTAGTTGTTGAGTTTTGTTCTCATTCAGGATCAGGTAATTTTGATGACAGTACTGCTTGGCCATGTTGAATGTTACGAAGGATGAGATTTCCAGTCTGTTTGTCTGTTTTTCAGTAACCAGGAGTGCCGTGTCATCTGCGTACATCATTGTTTGGCCATATTCATGCAGATATTTTGGCAGGTTGTTTGTAAACAGGATAAAAAGAATTGGTCCCATTACCGAGCCCTGAGGAACACCTCTTGTGATTGGGAGTGAAGAAGATCTTGCTATGCTGGTGGTGTTTTTCATAGTGTACATTAGTTCAACTATCTGTGTTCTGTCGGTCAGATAGCTTGAGAACCACTTTGCAGCATTACCTTTTATTCCCATTGTCTTCATTTTATTCAGTAAGAGGGAGTGGTCTAATGTGTCAAAAGCTTTGCTATAATCCAAGAGGAAACCAGTGACCGATGCCCCTTCCTCTAATTGGTCAATGATATGCTCAACTAGGTTTGTAAGGGCTGTGTTAGTTGATCTCCCTTTTAGAAAGCCGTGTTGTTGAGTGCTGAGGATGTTGTTATTGATCAAATGACTCATGAGTCGGACAAGCATTGCCTTTTCAATTACCTTGGATATAGTTGATAGAATAGATATTGGTCTATAGTTTCCTACTAATGTAGTGTCCCCTTTTTTGAATTTTGGAATTACCTTAGATTTTTTCAGGGCATTTGGAAAAACGCCTTCCTTGAAAGATAGGTTAACTATGTATGTTAGAGGGATGATAGTCTCCTCTTTGCAATGTTTTAGTAATTTTGAGGAGATCTCATCTAATCCTGATAATGGCTTCGCCTTAAGGTCAGAGATAATTTTTGATATTTCTGACACTGTGGTTGGATTTAGTATCAGTGCTGGTGTATTTGCGAGTACAGGTGGTTCTTTTTCCAGGTTAGGCATTTGTTGGTTACTAATGGCTTTTTCTGCAACTGTGCTAAAATGATTGTTAAGATGCTCGGCCACCAGGAGTGGATCTTTAATCAACCTGTTATCAACTGTCAATTCAATCGGTTTTGTAGACTCACTGTTCTTGCATCTCTCATAATTGATTATACTCCAGACGGCTTTTTGTTTGTTTTCTGCATTCTGAATGAAGTTAGATGTGGCTTCCTTTCTTGAGTGCTTCAGTCTAAGGTCATATTCTTTCTTTGCTTGTGCTGTAATTTCCTTGTCTGCCAGTACACCACTTCTCACTTCATTTTCCAGAGCCTGGAGGTAGATATATTTAAGTCTGCTTGCTTCTTGATCAGGTGTCTTGTGGTAAGATCGTCTTCTGGGTCTAAATTTCATCAAGGGACATGTGACATTGAGTGCCCAGTTAAGTGTGTGATTAAAATTGTTGTATGATTCGTCAACATCCAAGACATTCAATACATTCTGCCATGATTCATCCTTTAAGACTTGTTTTAGATGGTTAAGATTTGTTTGAGAGAAAAGTCTTTTTGTTGAATTGGGGAGAACTTTATTTTGTGTTTGCATATTTATATGGCAGGCCTGGGCAGTGTGATCCGATAGGCCAGTGGTTATGACTTCTGATTGGATGTCTTTATTGTTCATGTTTGTACATATGAAGTCAATGGAAGTTGAAGTGTTATAGGTGACTCTGGTTGGAGGCAGACTTAGCCTTCGGATGTTGTGACTAGCTAGCATGTTTCTTAATTCTATTTTTCCTATATTTTCAGACAAGTCATCTATGTTTATATCTCCCATGACCACAACAGGACATTTCCATGTAGGTATCTTGTCGAGTGTCTCAGACAGGGTGTCAAGGGCTATGTCAAGATTACTGTTTGGCGGTCTGTACACTCCCAAAAGGAAAAAATGAGTTTTTCCGAGGTTGATGCGCACCATGCAGATTTCACAAACCTTTTCAATTGTTTTGTCAGAAATGTCTAGATTTTCAACTGTATTTCCCAGATTGTCATTAACATAAATTGCCACACCCCCTTTTCTACTAACTTCTCTTGAGAAACCCACTTTCAGTGTGTAGCCATTAATCCTGGTGCTGGTCAGCTCTTCACTTCTAAGACCATGTTCTGTTAAGACAACTAGACTGGGCTTTTTGGTTTCAAGAAGGTCATTCAGTCTGTTAGTTTTCCTTTGGAGTTGGTTTATGTTTTGGTGCAGGATTTTTAACTTTCTGTGAAAGTTGGATTCTTTTGGTTGTGCAGTAGAGAATTTATGAATATCTTTGTTTTGTAGTATTTTAGTTTGCTTGTGCTCCTGGGTGAAAAAAAGTAAAAAGTAAAGAATGTCTTATTTTACCAGGCGAAGTTAGGGCTAAGAAGCCCTCTCTAACACTTAACCTGGGGACCAACGGCTTAAAGGTGACTTCCGAACCACCACCAATGGCCGGGCAGGCGGGCCGCTTGCAAGGACAGGATCGCTCAGCGGTCACCTGTCCAAGCAGCAGCCACGCTCGGCGTTGCTTGATCTGGTTATCTTGCGATAACCGCCGTACCCACTACACTGCGCCATTGGGTGGTTGATCTAAAAAAGTCTGAGGCGATTTGTTTCTATTGGAGTCCTCAAAAAGCTTGTCATCGGTATCATTGTAATTATTGCCTCCTTTTCTCGTATGAATTTGAATCTGTTCAAAATTTTTCTCAAAGAATTTTTCATACGTTTCTCCCTCTTCAAGTTTCTGTGCTGTGACTGGTGGCTTAGTTGGTCCCACCACTATGCTTTCTTGTGTAAGACGAGACGATTTCTTCAGCAGTTTTGGTGGTGAGTAGCTATCAGGTTGGTATATCTGAGCCTCGACCAGGATTTGGTCATTGTCGTTATTAGATATAGAGTTTACTTGTGGTGTTTGGTATATATGATTTGCTGTATCCACTCCAGGTAGATTTCCTATCTGTTCAGTTGTCGTAATGAGAGCTTGTTTGGATTTAGCGAATTGTAGTGAGACGCTGAACTGGTTTTTTATTTTATCTTGTATTTTTCTGATTTTGGAGGTATTCAGCTTATGAGTTTGAAGTCTTTCTGTACTATCTACAGAGTAGTCTGTACTACTACTATTAGTTGTTTCAAATCACAGTGTAGGCTATAATTGCAAATTGCAAGTTTTTAATTTTCCCTTCCAGAGTACCCTACTTCAAACCAACTACAGTAAAACCTCCTTAATCCAGCATTCTATAGTCCGGAACTGTCTATAATACAGCATCAACGGCAATAGACAAAAATTATAGAATTGCCTTCACAATGAACATTGTAAAGTGAGCAACTCGACAGCTACCGCCGACACTCAAGAGCCACAAAGCGTCATGCTCTGAGCAGTAAACTTGTAGTACAGTACTGTACTGTATTTCATACTATATTCAAATTTATTTCATCATGTACTGTACTTACAAAACGCATTTTAATATTTCTCCTGTACTTATATATTAATTTATATTGTTTAATTAACCCATGTTTAAATAATAAGTACATACAGTAAAAGTTTTTGTGTAAATTGTGTCTTTTTTTTTGTGCGACTCCTATATTTTTATAAATAACCTCCACAATCAAGAATTTAAATACTGTAACAATATGTTTAGTGAGAAGTGACTTTTTTTCATAGTTGGCATGTTTTTAATTTACAGTGTACTTTTTTAAATATTTTATAACATTGCGTTATCTAAAGACTCAACAATTTAGTTATGTTACATATAGAATAGATACCAAATTATTTTTGAAATGTTTGGAGCCAACTACTGTATAAAGTGGATAAAATAAACAGATTTTATAAATTGAAATGTTTAAGGACAGAACATCCCTAAATGAAGTTAGTCTGACTTCAACAACAAGAAAACAAGAACTATATAGCCTGTTAAATTAGTCTACAACATAATACGCCATATTTAGCCTATACTTAGATATTCTAAATAGACCTATATTATCATTTATGATTTTTAGATCTATTAATAAACAATATGATTTACTATGACTCTAACAATTTGTTTAACATACTTAAAAGTACAGTGTAACATCGTACTTTACCAATTCTGGGTGGGATCTGTACCAATCCATGCAGTTAAGAAGCCATTCGTTATTTGGTAACATTTGTATCTCTCTGCTCCTCAAATATCTACATACACTTTCAGCTTCAGAAATATTCATGTTAAAACCCTGAAAAACAATAAATATTTCAAATTAGGGTACTTTGGGATTATACCGACCACACCAGTATGAAGAACACAAAAATATAAATTTATAGAAATAAACATGATAGAACGAAAAAACAACTGTTTAATTACAAAATTACAAGCATTTACAGGTATTAATTGTTGTCGCTGTTATCTTATCTTTCTCGAGAATCCCGATTGCGGCAGGCCGCGCGGCATCACATGATTATTTAAGTTTTTTGCATTTCCATTACAATTCAATTTATATTTCTGATCGGCCCTCTAGAATTTGGTATTTTACTGATAGGTACTATCTCGAGGGATGTTTTTCTTTCGTTGACATCAGCGCGGGGCAGCACCGTGGAGCCGAAGCCCGCGCTGATGGCCGGAGGCACTCGCATTTTGGGTGGCGGAGTGTAATCAAGAATAAAAACAAGTTTTGTGTGTTTTTTTCAATAAAGAGTTTAGTTTTGTTTGGTAATGTTTGTTTTTGTTGAATTTTTGTGTTTGGAGGTTGGAGAAATGTAGGGGTAAAACACGGAAGTACAACAAAGCAACACACCAGCTGAACGGGCGGCGAGACTCTGCAATCACGTTATCTACTAGACCTCTGTCTGAGGATGGGGAGGGGTTTGCGATAAGACAATTCCTGTTTTATATTGACGAAATATTGTTCTACGCTAATCTAGTAATCAGTAGAAGCAAAATGTGAAATAACGATTCATGTCTGGGTGTGGTCGGTATAATCCCAAAGTACCCAAATTAGCCCTAAATATTTTGTAATCTGAGACCACATAACTTGAGTCTGAATGCTTTCCGTGTCTCTGTTTCCCATTATGAGGACTATAGCGACTTTGAGACTGACATTACCATGAGATTAGTTTTCCTCACCATTAGGATTTAATTATCACATTGAATCACACTTTCTTCAACTCTAGACACCAAAGGTTTATTAGCAGCTTAGGCTAATTTACCCCTGTCTTACCTACAGTGTAGACATCCGAGCATACAAAAATTGGAGAACAGACCTGAAAGCTTCGAAAAAGGGCTGTTTGAGCATTTTTAATCTTCTGTGCAGGCACTGTTGCAGATCATATTTCCAAGAAAACAGCAAACAGCTTAATGACATTCTATTCAATCTATGTACAGATATCAGTTCTCTTGTTAGAAGAAACATGCACCTATCCTGGAGTCTCCAAACTAATCATACCTACAATCTCCGTACAAATAACAATATCACAATTCCCAAAACTAAAACCACTTTCTATGAGAGACAGTTAGTTCAAAATTAAAATCTATAATTTATTTTTAATTAGGTGGCAGTTTAGTTTATTTTTGTATACAGAGTTCCAAATTTTATGCAGACTGAAGGGATCTTGGAAACCATAAGATATACAGCAAAGATGAAATGGACAAGCATTAAACAAGACCAACAAATCTATATGGTTAAGTTAATTATTGGTTGCATTGCTCAATTGCTGCAGTAAAACAACTGGTTTTAGTCAAAATTTTCAAACTATCAAAGTTTTCTTATTAGTACACACATTTTGACAAGCAATCATTTACAAAATGTATGAGATTTCTTCAAGATATTTTTTAAATATTATGACGACAAATGTTTTCAAAACCAGCAAGACCTAAGATATTGGGTAGATGAGTCATTTTTTTAATGCAACAACACTCTTTTCTTAATTAAAAAAAAGATATTTTACTGATTTCTAAAATACATATATGGTATACTTTCCTCGTGGGTTTCATCACATAGTTAATAAAAGCCCACTTTTTGTAAGATTGTTTGAAGAGAATTTTTATTCTACCAGTTGGATGGTTGGTACATACTTAACTGATAGAGCAAAATGAGCCGATAATGTGTTGAGATCAGCTTTTCAGTGTAACATAAAAACTACCAGAACTATATTAATTTGTTGACGGAATTTAGAAAACCTTGCGATCAGTAATAAATACAGAATCCAGTACCTTATATTAAATAGCAGTTTTGTTTGTTGAGGCTTCAAAAGGAAACAAAATTATAAACAAATATGAACTACCTGGAATATAACACAAATTTTAATTGGTATTAATTTATGTACAATAGATGGTTTGTGTGTATGTAAAAAATCAGGTACCTACTTTGGTATTATCAAGGGGCCGCTATTTTTGGAACAATGTTTCTTTCTGGGGACCTAAAGAAAATTATTATTATTATTAGAATTTACTTGACTTACTGTGAAAATTACATGTAATGACAATCAGTTTGTGTTTACTGCCTCCCAAAAGGAAATGACAGGCAGATTGTCCAACTTCAGAATCTTTACAAGCTTGACCTTTGCAGATCACGTTGGACAGTCTGGCACGTGGTCTAAGGTTGTAAAATTACTGATCGGAAATGCCCCTGGCAATGATTGCGGCTTCAGTGGTGCCACCATGCCAAAAAACATTGCATGAGATGTTACCTAAACTCAAGCTCAGATCACATTGAAGCTTGTTAACTTATTATATTTAAAATAAATATGTATGTATTTACCTACTTATATAGCCAATTATATATGCAGTAGACAGGGAAATAGTGGTCTCCTCCTCGCCGACATCACTTCCTTTTGGGAGGCAGAAAAACAAGAACACTGATGGTTATTATGACATGTAATTTTCACAGTACGTCAAGTCTGTTCTTTGTAATAATGTAGTTTTTACAGGTCTCCAGTAAGAAAAACTCTTCGAAACAAAAGTGGGCTACGGATAATACCAAGTACCTCAATTCGTTATGAAATTAAAGTATACTACTGTAGGTTATTGTGTGAAAATTGCTTTATATTGTTTTAGGTAATTTGAATAAAGTAAAGATAATTATCAACTTTATCCATTTCACACTATTTGTCAAAATAATATTCAACAGTAGAGGTAGTGTTTAATCAACTAAATAGGCCTGTATATCAGACGCCTCCAGTATGATTTCACTTTAAAAAAATTTGCTTACCATAACATGTATCCCTAATCTGGAATGTTCAAACCTGGATAATTCTCATACTCAATAAGTGTGTATTATCTATTTAAACAGATAATAATTTACAGTTCTATTAACATCATGCTCGTCCCTAGTAAAAAAAATTATCAAAATAACATAGGCTAGTTTCTAATTAAATATTAAAGGCCTCAACTGTTCACTCTCGAGAGGTTCAAATTTCAATTTCCATAGACTACTCATATACTATTAATTTATTGGTTATGTTTGTTTTATAGATATAACCTTTTTGCGTTGGCGCGGTTTTTGTTTTTTTTTGTAATACGCCAATTATTTGGCAGATGATTATTTTCTCTCTTCAACTGTAGCTTAACCAAGATTTATATTAAACGCAATATAAGAAACACTATCAGAAGTGTAATAACCTTAACTCTGTTCGCTGGATTTAAAAGAATACTAGTAAAATTAATTTAAACAAACTACTAATGGTAAAGTATTGTGCTTAGTGAATATATAAATTTGAAAAATTGAATAATCAAATTATAGGTTTTCCAATAACTGATATTCAAATAAAAACTGTAAGTTTCAATATACAAATATTTAGATAAAAACACAAATGACAGCAATGTTTTTGTTAAATTTCAATTAAAAATATCTCACGCACACAAATATATATATATATATATATATATATATATATATATAATGTGGTCCAAAACTCAAACTTTACTTTTATAATTGTATATTAAAATCAATGATAATGAAACAGAAATTAAATATAAATGTCTTTGTTTATTTCAAGCGGAATCAGGGCTGTTGAGTCCTCTCTATTCATAAACCTCATACAGCATAACACACTTCTAATAATGCCAGAGAGCGAGTTCCATTACCAGCAAGATTGAACAGTGAACGGATTGTTAATCTGATCGTACCGTCGCATCGTAGTGCGGCTGTCACAGTAAACTTACGAGAAAAAGGTGTTATGGAATCATTAATTAGTAAAAAGTAAAATCTAATATGTATTACATTATAGGTAATTTTTCTTTACTTTTGCAAACATATTTTGAGTAATAAGTATTTTACAACTTAAAAATGGCAACAAAATATTTTAGGGAAAATAAAAAACAATTTATATTTAAACGCAATATATAAGTAAATTGTGAAATCATTTAAATTGTTATTCTTCTGCTCTCCGATAGCTGTAATGTAACAAGCGGGTCATGATTCGCTTCTTAGGGCGACGCGACCGCTCCGAGCGACAAGAGAGACATTTTTATATACTCGTATACATGGGAAGTAATTTGAGTGTGTCTTAGTTGAGCAGCAAGAGCGATGTCCTAAGTGTTGGACGCCCTGCAAGCGCTTCAAGATACAGACAAGTTTGTATTTGGTAGGATTACACCGGCGAAGCGAAAGAGCGGCATTCACAACAACTGCCTAGTCTTAGTCAAGTGATTACGTGCCGTATCGCCGTGGTCGCGTCTCTTGCTGTCAAGCTAAGACGCCACCTCATTCGGCTACGATTGCTAATTTACCGAGCCCCTACAGTAATACCATTCAAAGTAAAAGAGGCTAAATATATCTTCGTGTTATAAGCACTAAGCAAAATAAGTCGGATTATCTACTTTTGTCAGCTTTTGTTTATCAACTTATTAAAGGTGTTACAGAAATCGTATTAATGTTTTAATTTAAATGTGGTATATTGCAATATAAAAAGTATAATACAAACATAGGCTGCAATTATAATATTATCTTTTCAACCGTTATAGTATATGAAATATATTTTGTTATACAATACAAATATATTATATTTGTTCTTACAATAGATTCTCTAGATTTTTATTTAAGCAACAGGTGTCATTTTTTTTCTCACTATATATCGCGCTATATTATTGGCCAGTTAGAACCAATCGTCTTCTACTACTGTAATCACATGTGATTAACCAAGCAGAAGCAAAAAGCAAAGCCCAAGCGCTCAGCAGATGTCATGCAACTTCCATTTCATGCCAGATGGGTGGAAGAATAAGAACTTAGGAGATCACAATAGTTCATTTTCTGTTTCATTTCCTTTAACCTCTCAGAAGGTTAAATGTATCAGTAAGAGAAATACATGGATTAACTGAATTTTTATAGTGATTAACATTTGGAATTAATTGTAATATTTTAATAAAATTTTTATTTTGAAATGGCTCCCTCAGCTTCTTTTCCCGCAGAAAAAATTAAAGGCACAACCTGTTGGAATTAATGCTGTTTTGTTAGGACCTCCAGGATCAGGCAAAGGAACCCAAGTGAGTTAGTTCTAAAGTTTAATTTAATTTTACATGCAATACTTTTTAATGTTTTAATTGTACGTTGACACCTGTTTAAGTTTCATTTAATTTTCTTATCAAGTTACATACTTATTTTTTTGAGAAATTATTTAATTAAAAAATTGTGTGAATACTTACAACTACATAATTTAAAACCTTTCCTTAAAATTATTTGTAGTCAACAGAGAATTAGCAGGCCTCAACATTACATTAGGCTACCTATCAGGTACATATTGCTAGGCCTATAAGAAAGTTTGATAATTCAAGTTTCAGGGACACCCACTAAACAATCTAAAACCCCCCTTTAATGTTACAATGAATTTTACTGAAGAAAGCATTAAAAAGTATTGAAAAATTAATAATTATAACCTGAATTAAACCTAATTCCCATTTAACAGCAAACTAGAGAATTGGGTTCTGGATGAGAGATTAACAAGATAGGAGAAGGAAGAATATCAGGGCGACCAACAAGAAATGGCTGCAATGAGAAAAGTATACTAATGCAAATGTCACATTGTTCAATGTGATTATATGAGGTCTAGAAATTAATAATGACAGGGATCAATAATGGATAGGGACACAGGATTACTATTGGTCCTTATTGGATTAGTAATTATGGATAGAGTACGATAAGCGGGCCCAGTTTTTTACATTGAAATCAAACGATATTTAATTATCATTGATATAATCAATCAATAGTAATTAATTTGAACAATGACTAAATCATCTTCACCAACTACACATATCTATTATTATATTCTAAATACATTTTGTTCTATAAGTAACTATCTTATAAATAAAAAAAGATAGTAAACTTTAGAAAACTGTACAAAATACACAGTAAGTAATAAAAGATTATTTACTGTGTCTTTCTCTGTTTCGAGATGTTTTGGTTAATGGTTATGGTTCCTTTATTATATATGACATTACATAATTGTTTAAACTATTAACTTAAATTATGTGACCTGAATTCAGTATTTTATATACATTGATATTGATTGATAGTTCTGTTATTTGATACATAAAGTATTAATGATTGTAATAAGCGATATAAAAACCAGGTCAGCTTATCGTAATCTGCCCATTTTTTAATTATTATTTTTAGTTTATATCGTCTTTCTGGACATCTATAACCATGTTTACATTTTTTCAAAAACATGTAATTTGTAAGTAAACGTTTACTTTATTTCACATAATTTGTTGTTTTCAAAATTAGCTTGCTAAAAGTAGTAAATGAAATGGAAAACAATTAAGTTTTGGAAGGGTTGGAAATATTTTAATCCTTTTATAATACATTTTAATAGTAAAAATTGAAGTCGATAGAGTATTTAACTGTAATAAATTATCTTATTTAGATACCCGGTATTTATCTAGTATTTTCCAAAATTGATTTTTGTTATGTTGTATCTGGAAACAAAAGTCAAATTATAAGAGACTTAATATTTGTAATTACAGTAGTGTCCGTTACAAAATAAAACAATAATTAAGTAAAGTTTAATAACAATTAAGAAATATGTACAGTAATTCATAACCTACTTCATTGCTGTGATCTGCAAGATTATCCCTAATAAAACACTTTGAACATTGTACAAAGTAACATTTTATAAAACAAACTCTAAAAGGTAAGGATGCCACCACAAGGATAACAGTACGAGTTTGACAAATACTATCAAACAAGGATGAATTGACCTTCTTATCACTTATAAAAACAAATGTGAAATATGTGAATAAAAACAAAAGATTAGCTGCTAGCTGTTACACAGTATCTTGGCATAGAGTCAACACAAATTATTTTGTATGAGGAATAACTGCAAGGAATGACATTTATTTATTTCATCGGTATAACACCAATTTTACAAATATTACAAGTAGATCCGAATGAAACCAACAATAGATCATAAGTATACAATCAAACAAAACAAAAAACAAACAAAAAATTATCAAGGTATTTTAACATATATGAATGAATTGTAAAACAGAGACTACGTAACTCATGCACCACGCATCACTTCCAGTCTCAGGAAACCAATAGCATCTGTCCTGAAAGAAGAATTCACAAAGAAATTGAAGACATTGTACAACTAGTGTTTTAACGAAAACATGTGTTCATTGTGTGTTGTTTTATGTAACTTTTATGATTGGGAGTTTAGGGCCAACCCAGAAATAACCTAAAAAAATACCATGTAATTTGTAAACAAGTCGTACATACATTCAAAATTAGTATAGGTTAAACGGTTGATTAGTTTGCATTATTTATTAAATTTGTTCATTTTAGTTAATAACCTTCTAAGTTTCATTTTCCCCCCATAACGTTAGTACTTTGTTAGAAGATATTAGGAAGTCGTGAAATAATAACACAATTTCAGACATTTGCAGTCTTTGTATATATAAAAAATTATAACTATGTTATGAGGATTGGAATCCATCCTCTTTTTCAGTTATTTAATAAACTTAATGTTAAGTAAGCACAAAATAAAAAGATTTGTTATAAATTTAAGCACATTACCTAAGAATACAGAGCTGTCAGAACACACACTTAAATTGTACAGCTGCACAAAGCAGGTGCACTGCAAAACACATGCTCCATACACTAGGGAAGGTGAGAGACAGTGGGAATGGTGACTTAACAATTTCACGACAACGTGTACCCTTCAAACACAGAGAATAGCTTATTGATAATTGTAATTGACAAATTATTCTTCTTTGGTTCGTCTATTGAAGTTTTTCTATTTTTCCAGGCTCCATTGCTGAAGGACAAGTTTTGTGTATGTCATCTGTCTACCGGAGACATGCTCAGAGCTGAAGTTGCATCTGGGTCTGAACTGGGAAAGAAATTGAAAAAAGTAATGGATGAAGGTATAATAATATAGACCCTCTATGATAGTACAGTTATTTCTAAGAGCGCGGCTAGTGGAAGCATGGTTGGTTGTAAGGAAGGGGGTTTTTATTCTTTTCTATGAACATCGATTCTTCATTGAGGTAGATGAAGTGATGTCCTCTATTGACAGCACATGGAGTAAATAATTTGAGTGCTTTCAAAATAATATTGGGGTTACCCATGCTAAATGTCTTTATTCTTTCTGTTTCTTCTCGATTTAAAGCTACTGAAACTGTTTTCACTACTTCTCAAGTTATTTCCGATAACTTGGATTTTCGATAATTGAAGTTCTGATATCCGGGTTTTATTGCATATATTGTGTAAACAGGTCAAATTACGACATTTGAATATTCGCGGGGAATTGGCAGACTGTGACGTCAATGAATCGGCAGACTGTGACGTCAGTGAATCACATGTTGTCGTAATTGAAGTTTATTTAACTAATAACGAAGAAATATATTAAACTTTATACGGGAAAAGATTTGATTAATTAAAATGAAGTAAACATAACCAAAATTCGTGTTTTTACAAAGGTGCTAAATAGAATTACGCAGAAAAGCCAATTGTGGGATGAATGACTTGTATATTGATGACGTCATAAAGCACATGTTGCTAAAAATTTAAATAAAAAGCTTTGAAAAAATAATAAAAAGAAAATAGAAAGACTTAAATTGATTAATTATAGTAAACGTGATAAATTTCGACAATTATAAGAAAAGAATCAAATTATATTTATTCGTGAAGACGCTGATTTGAACGAGAGAGGGGATGAGTATTGTTTTGAGTCGGTATCCGTAGTTTTATACGGAGATTCGGTCTTCTCTCACCAGACTTGAAGCAAGGAGGTTGTGTTGATTCTCCTGGGATAGTAGTGATCTGTTGTATAGTGTATTGAAATTTTAATGAAGGATGGGATATTATTTTAGTCTTTAAAATTATCAAAGCATTGCAAGGTGAGTGAAATTATAATATGTATTGAGAGTGTGACATGGAATAAATTAATCTCATGGTCACTTGGTTTGACTTTTCTTTGAATATCCCCTTTATAAAAAGTGTGATGAAGTGATATTAAATTTTTTAATCACTACTTAACATATTTTAAAACCTGAGATACACACAGACTTGTTGTTGGTAATAACACCACAGACATTCAAATTTAATAAGTTTTAAGCAGTACCAAGGGAATGCAGCTAGCATTGGGCAAGATGGCGACCAATACCATGATGAGCAACATGGTACAACAACGTGCCACTGGTGACAAAAAGGCGTACAACTACATGGTGAGTCAACAACACTAAAGAACCGACTCACAATAAATTGACACAACCACGTGGAGGGGATCCACAACAAATTGACGCAGTCAAGGTAGAGGGCTTTCAGCAAATTACAGCAGTCAACGTGGGGGTGACACACATCAAATTGGCGCTACAACCTGGGACTCTCATCAATAGATGTTTTAATTCAATCATCTGTTTGTATGAAGTTTTTATTATTTTATAAAATGTGTTGAGAGTTTATATTCTTTATGCATTATTCTCTTTTTTCAGGATATTTTATTAACAAATTTTCAAAGACCTTTTTGTGATGGTTTTGGCTCAAAATGCCACATTTTAAATTAATTTAGTTTAAATGGCAATAAAACCTTAGATATTGTTCTCTAATGTTAATGATTTTTAAACTTAAGTTACAAATATTCTAAAGAATAATAAATTCTATGTGAAATTTAAATTTCTAGGTTATAGTTATTGTGCTATCAGAAGTATGTTCATACTATACACACAGACATATTTATCTGTATAATCAATCTATAAAACTTCATGTGTTTGTGCTAAAACTGCAAGAATCAGAGAATATTCCCTGTGTTGAATCGATTTAGGTAATCATTCATCACTAGGAAAATATTGTGACAACTGTTATGTGAATGAATTGTTTGGATGATTTTGCAGGTAAACTTGTCAGTGATGATCTGGTTGTCAGTCTCATTGACAGCCATCTTGACAGAGCAGAGTGTGAGAATGTTGTAACAGTTATCTTGTGAATGAATTGTTTGGATGATTTTGCAGGGAAACTTGTCAGTGATGATCTGGTTGTCAATCTCATTGACAGCCATCTTGACAGACCAGAGTGTGAGAATGGTTTCTTACTTGATGGTTTCCCTCGAACAGTACCACAGGCAGAGAAGGTAGGTTTTAATTTTTTATAATACTTGGGTAACTGGTATAGTTAAATTTATTGCTGTAATGTTGAAAGTAGCCTGTTTATTTATACAACAGAATTGTATAGTAAATTTAAGATAATTGCTAGCTGACTGGAATAAAGAATATTGTCTTTTCTGTAATTTTATAACACAATAAATTTTTATCGTAATTATTTGTTATTTAAAATACTATAAAGTTAATATTAAAATTTCTATAGTGCTAAAATTATGATTTAGTGTTAAAGTGCAAGTTAAAATGTTTTTCTTATTGTTACAATAACAAACCAATCGTAAGTTTATCTCAATTGGCTCTTGAGATAAAAATTATTTAATAAAATGACATTTATTTAGAATGAGAATCAAAATTTTGAGTATAGTGTAAAAGATGAAATAAATTTAATTTACTTATTGTTATGCTTTTGAGAGTTGACTGCCATAAATATAAAAATTTGGTAGGGTTTAGTGGCAGCAGTATTTGTGGCCAGGAGGTTGGATCTGGCTACATTCAGTTGTGAACCTTGGGTTGAAATACCATTTCCTCTTTCTCTGATAAGGATGATTCTGATATAGAGTCTGTAAATGGTGTGAGTAGTCTGCCAAACTGATAATAGAGCTCCAGCACAAACTCACAGTCTGTTAGCCAGATTTAAATCCTTTTTTAGTGAGACGAAAATTATGAATGTAAATCTGAAGTGTGTTAGCATGCCACTGAAGATGTCCTCACTGATACACATATTACTGTAGTATTACTTTTCTCGCTGATGCACATGTTACTGTAGTATTACTGACCTCACTGATGCACATATTAGTGTGGTATAACTGTCTTAACTGATGTACATATTACTGTAGTATTACTAACCTCACTGATGCTTATATTACTGTCTTCACTGATGCACATATTACTGTAGTATTACTTTTCTCGCTGATGCACATGTTACTGTAGTATTACTGTCCTCACTGATACACATATTAGTGTGGTATAACTGTCTTAACTGATGTACATATTACTGTAGTATTACTAACCTCACTGATGCTTATATTACTGTCTTCACTGATGCTTATATTACTGTCTTCACTGATGCACATATTAGTGTAGTATTACTAACCTCACTGATGCTTATACAGTGGAACTTGGATAATTCGAATCTCAAGGGACCAATAAAAAAATTCGACTTATCCAAAAATTCGAATTAAAAAAGTTAAGAATTAAAGGCTTAAAATAATGGCACTTTACATCTTTGCTGAAAACCTTTATTGAAAATAACATGAATGGTTGTAAATGTATGTTTTTCTGTGCATTTCTACCAAGCAAAGTATGGTAAAACAGTGCAAAATTGAATCATGAATTATCTAAAAAATACACAATTGCATTATTTGTTTTTGAATAAAAGAAAATAAGTTGAATGGTGATAAGGAACATTATACAGTAGCCTACAATATTATTTAATTTTTTCGAAAGAAGTCGGAAATCTTCACTTGTTTTCTAAAGTTAAGTCTTTTGGAAGTGACAAAAGATTCTGCCATATTCAATGAATTGAAAATAGACTCACTTACGTCATTTTTACTTTCAAAAATACGTCTAAGTTCCATGATGTGATGTGCTGCTTCGGCCGCACTCGGAACGTTTATTTCCGCCCCAACTGATGACTGGCCGTCTTCGTCACCCGATGCCATGTCGCCATCTTGTTTATTGTTGAGCACTTCAGCGATGATCTCCGCGTCTGTTATCTCACCACATACTGCAACATCTTCATCCACGTTGACAAAATCTTCAAACGAGATGGCAGGGTCAGTAATAACGTCCTCCCAGCCGTCAACTGAAGGTACCGCTTCCGCTATAATGTCGTTGGCTTTTTCGCCGTAGTCCTCCTTTTTTACAAAACCAGCTTTTTTAAATCAATGTTTGATCGTTTCGGACGTTACTTTGTACCAAGCTTTCTTGCACATGCGAGAGGCTTGAAGAATGTCTAACTTTATTTTTAGGGCGTCGCTATCTTCAGTCAGTATGTACTCAACCAATAAACGTCTGTAAAAACTGTTTTTGATTTTTTATGATCCCCTGGTCCATTGGCTGGACAACCGAAGTCACGTCTACAAAACAATAGGCGCGGAAGGATAGGGCCGAGCCGGCCGGCCGGGCGGGAGGGTGGCTAGATCTGTGTTCAATGGCCTTGCGCGATTAGAAAGAGTGCAGCGTCTTTTCGCGGGTTCGCTATAAAAAGTTCAAATTATCCAAAATAAACTTCGAATTAACCACGATATTTTTGCATTACTTATATAGAAAATGCTAGGGACCAATATAAATATTCGAATTAAAGAAGATTTCGAATTATAGAAGTTCGAATTAGCCAGGTTCCACTGTATTACTGTCCTCACTGATACAAATATTAGTGTGGTATTACTGTCTTCACTGATTACTGTAGTATTACTTTTCTCGCTGATGCACATGTTACTGTAGTATTACTGTCCTCATACACATATTAGTGTGGTATTACTGTCTTTCACTGATGCACATATTACTGTAGTATTACTTTTCTCGCTGATGCACATGTTACTGTAGTATTACTGTCCTCACTGATACACATATTAGTGTGGTATAAACTGTCTTAACTGATGCACATATTAACTGTAGTATTACTAACCTCACTGATGCTTATATTACTGTCCTCACTGATACACATATTAGTGTGGTATTACTGTCTTCACTGATGCACATATTACTGTAGTATTACTTTTCTCGCTGATGCACAATGTTACTGTAGTATTACTGTCCTCACTGATACACATATTAGTGTGGTATTACTGTCTTCACTGATGCACATATTACTGTAGTATTACTTTTCTCGCTGATGCACATGTTACTGTAGTATTACTGTCCTCACTGATACACATATTAGTGTGGTATTACTGTCCACTGATGCACATATTACTGTAGTATTACTTTTCTCGCTGATGCACATGTTACTGTAGTATTACTGTCCTCACTGATACACATATTAGTGTGGTATAACTGTCTTAACTGATGCACATATTACTGTAGTATTACTGTTCTCATTGGTACACATACTACTGATCTCACTAATGCACACATTACTGACCTCACTGATACATATATTACTGTAGTATTACTCTTTTCACTTATATGCATATCACTGTTCTCACTGGTATACATACTACTGTTCTCACCGATACAACTATTACTGTCCTCACTGATACACATATTACTGTCCTCACTGATACACATATTACTGTAATATTGCTGTCTTCACTGATACACATATTACTGTAATGTTGTTGTCTTCACTATACACATATTACTGTCCTCACTGATACACATATTACTGTAATATTGCTGTCTTCACTGATACACATATTACTGTAATGTTGTTGTCTTCACTATACACATATTACTGTCCTCACTGATACACATATTACTGTAATATTGCTGTCTTCACTGATACACATATTACTGTAATGTTGTTGTCTTCACTATACACATATTACTGTCCTAACTGATACACATATTACTGTCCCCACTGACCAGTTTTATGTAAAAACAAGTGGTCTAGGTGTGGGTTTTCTGCTGTATTTGAACAGGAGGAGCGTTAATTCTCATTACAACTGCATTTTAACATTTTTATGTAATTTTACATAGTTACAAACGTTGATGTTTGAGCATAACACAACTACATAAGAATTGGGCCATTTAATGTTTTAAAATATAGATTGTTCTCATTTGTTTTCAGTATTAATAATATTAACTTCATACATACTTGAAGCTCTTTTCTTATTTGGAAATTGTATATTAATTATTTATAAATTAATATATTAACTTCATAGTTCGCAGAACCATCGTATGATATCCAGCATTAGTTATTATGGCCAAACTAAATGGAGGAGATGACTACCAAAGGTCGAACTAGTGTGAACTAGTATACAGAACTTTTAATGGAATTAATTTAATAAATGAAAATATTATAGTCCATTTTGAAAACCCTCTTAACTCAAATGATTTTTCAACCATAATTTATTAAAAACTAGCAGTTACCCACGGCTTTGTATTATTTTCATTTTGAAAAAACAGGGACACCACGAGCATATTATTTTTAAACAGCATTCCAAACATTGCTGACATGATAATGATAGCCACTGAAAAATATTTGAATCTTTTGATTCGCTTTGATTTAAGTTGGGGAGAGTGATACCCTTTTTTGTAAGTACCTCTGAAATTTCTCGAATTTCTCTCCAATAGTTTCATGATATTTTATTGAGTAATATTTGCTCTATCATATAAATTAACGAAGGCTTTCTAATAATGCACAAAACAATTTTGTTGCCTACAAAAAACTGTTTTTCAAATATTTTCAATTTCTTATGATTAAAAGAAAAAGAAAAATATTTAGATCCTAAACAAAACTGTATTTAATTAGAAACACCCAGAAATAAATTATTACCCCCAATTTTTACTGAGTTATAAATACAAATATTTTAAGTAAAAATTAAATCACAAAAGAGATATATCTCAGTTTTGTGAACAGAACATGGCAGAAAATAAAAAAATGTTCTAATGGTAAATAGTTACTGTATTAAAAGTTAATAAAATAATATTACTGTTCCAAATTGAAATTTTGGTTTAATGTTTTTGTGTCTGTCACAGTAAAAGCTTGTTTGTATGTTATAAAAGTTTGTGATACATGAACATTTATGCACATAGGGCTACACTTACCACTCGTGTTGTATTTTTTTTCCTTTAATGGGAAATATGTCTGTTTCCTGTTATTTCAGTCTAAATATTCAAATAGTTATTAATTGACAGCTGGTGCAATATTTCAAGTGAAACACTGATATCCTTCTAAACCTTGTCTACAAATCGGTTATTAGGTGCAAATAGTTATTCAAGTTTGTAAACCCGTTCATTATGAGTACTGTAATATATATAATGTAATAGGTTGAGGAACCTATTCTAAAGTTGTAATGTTTTGTTATTCTGAAAACTAAAACCATTAATTTATTTGTAGTTGGAGTTTTCTTGGGGTTTGAAGAGGATTATGAATCTTGGTAAATTTTTTTGAGTGTTGTTTTCTTGTTCAGCAAATGTCTAGAAACCCAATTTTAATTGAAAGAGCTTTTTAAAATCCTAATCTAATCAGATTTACTTGGTTTGGTTTTTCAATGATTATTTTATATTTTGTAGTTAATGTATTTATATTTATTTTTAATAATTATAAATTAATTAAATTAAGCTAGGCTGTGTTTTATTGTAATTAGTCAAATTTTTACTTAATAAAAGTGGTTTTTCTTGTTAGTGCTGCTGGCTGAAAATAATCATAAATTAGTTTTAATTCTCTTAGCTTTAGTAGGCTCCTTTGAGTTTAATCAAAGTTGGCTTAATATTGTCATAACATTAATTATTGTTTATCAGCTTTATTGTTTTTATCTGTATGGTAGTTACTTTAACCTTGTGTAAGGAGTGTAAATTGACTGTCTACTTGTAACCAACATATACTTGTAACAGCAATTGAATTGTGCCTTGAATTAGTTTGAAGTACCAAATTAAAATTGTATTCCTATATACTAGTTTGAACTTGATATAAAACTACAGTTTGATTGGAAAAATGTTATAAATACTGTGACTTCTCAAGGTTAGATATTAAAGGTCATAAAAGTTCAAAGTTCACATAATGTTAAATTGGGCAGTCACTGATCATTTATAACCATAAACTCTGTACACTGTGTATGATCTTTAGACAAATTATTGAATTAGAATGCTAGTTATTTATTTATCTGATCTGTTTATTATAGACCGTGACTTGTACCAAAGTCAGTATTTGTTAGTGTTTTCATCATTTTAATTTATGACTAGATCATGTAAGCTTTCACTAGATAATTGAAGCTTTATAAGCTTTTTTTAACTTTATCCATTAAGCATAGTACCTGGATGGCATAAAGATTATTATGTAAGACTGTTAGTATTAACAGTTGATATAGTATTTCAATCTTGGTCCAGTAGAAATAGCTGTAGAAATGTTAAAAACCAAAATGTATTTTTACAGAAAATAAAAAGTGCACTTTATTAAATACATCATTACTACATGTTTTTTAATAATCTGGACCAAAGTAGTCTATTATGTGGTGGAGGGGGGGGGAGGAAATGGTTATTTTCAACTTCCCACCTAACAGTGCATGTTATTAAAAACGTTTAATATAAAAGTTGTCAGCTATAAAAAAAATTACAACTTCTGTAGTGATCATTTTTACCCTAATCTCAAAAATTTCAAAATAAAAAAACAGTTTTTTTTTGTTTTTTATTTTTTTCTTCTAAAAAAATTATATGATTACACTAAAACATGGAGAAAATATACTTTTTATTATTCTAAATATACTGTTATTTTTTCAACAACCAACAAATATTTAGGTGTTATTTTAAAAACTTAGAAAATAAAATTTGTAAATTTCCAACCACCATTTCAAGATGTTTTTATTATACTGCTCAGGGCTTTTTTGTATTTTTGTCTACTTGCAAAACATTGAAAATACAAAATATTGGCATTTTTGCTAGCAATAGTTTAATATCTATCTCAGTTTTAATATTTTTTATGTTGAATAATTTTTCAATATTTTGGAAAGTCAACAAACATTGTTAAATACAAAAGTTGGATTACAGGTATATAACAGGATAGTACAGGTATATAATTGTGCCCTTGAAGCAAAAGAGCGTTGTTGATCCTACTCTTCTATTAGATGGGTTTCAGTTTGTTTCATAGCACTAAACAAGCAGCTGATTTACCATCGGTCAAGTTTTATTATTAATACTGTTGTTAAATAAGCATTGTGATCAGTATTTTACAGGATTTTTGTTAATATTACATACAAAATGTAACTTAAACTTTTAATTTTAATGTGAACAAATCATTTAAAAAAAATAATGTAATAACTAATATTTTTATTTAAAAAATTCTTACCTGTATAGCATTTTATGCAATGCTATTTCTCTTTCAATTTTAATGTTTCTTCATTAAATTATTTTGTTTTGTGTAATTCAACTTTATAGATCCACGTGCATGATGAAAGGGGTACCATCTTGTGTTGTTTGTAAAAGCCGCAATGGAGATTTGGCGAAACTCTTTATTTTGTCAAGAAAACCAAGTAATGATCAGCTGTACAAAATATTTCAGAAAATGGCTGAGCACACATTCATGATAATTGTCGATTGACGTGCAATAAACCTAAATCAATAGCTACAGTTTTCAAACAATAAAGAAGAAATAATCTAGTGGAAAAGAAGATTATGAAAGAGGCACGTTTTGAGCCTTTTTTCTTTTCCTTTTTAAAACCATTGATGATAACCTAACTCTACCTGTTGATATTCGTTGTTATTTAATTTTTTAAAGCAAGAAATTTCAAATTAGGCGAAATTCAGTATCCTCTTACGTGGAGGTACAATGAGTGATGGAATGTTAGGCACTTCAATAAAGGATGGACAAATAGGACGAAACACGTAGTGGGTAGCCTTCGGTTTTGAATAATGACTTGGTTAGGAGGATTAGTGAAACAATTTAAGAGCAGTCAATTTACAATAAAAAATGCTTTCAGATGAACTTTCACAGATTTTAAAATTATCTAGTACGATATTGTAACTGATCTTTAAGTTATCAAGCGATTTGTCCCTGTCGGGTAACACCGTAATGTGCATTGTGTGTAAACATGCTTGTAATCCTATCTAACTAATCTAGGGGTAAATGTTACTGTCTGACAGCTGGACGACCTGTTGGTCCGCCGCAAGTCAGTGCTTGATGCCGTGATAGAGTTCAACATCGCAGACAGTCTGCTGGTGCGCCGTATCACGGGGAGACTGATCCACCCGTCCAGCGGCCGCTCCTACCATGAAGAGTTTCATCCCCCCAAGAAACCTATTGACTGATGATGTAGGTAAAAGAACTCTTGAAAATACAAACATAATTAATTGTAGAATTATTTTACATGCAAGTCAGTATTGCAGAAATGTTTAGATAAGTTAAATAGAGAATCCTCCAGTCTGTAAACTTCATAGTTTCTTAACACATAATTTATTACTTCTTCTCTGTCACTTTCGTGGTAGCACCTCTACCCTGTACATGTAGCAAGTCCAATGAAAAAACTGTACGTAGTGTCAGAAACTTGGAGGTGAATTTTATATGGTCTTTGGCAACATTTGGTATCTGTCTCACAAAATCTACTCAGGACTTGTTGAATTATATCACTTGTGTTTTCTGTTATGTCTTTCAAACCTCAGATGATATTGTAGTTTGTGTGAGTTTTGCTGTATGCTTATTCTAGTCATATAAGTAACATTAATATGTTTTTATAGGTTCCAATTACATTTATCGACTAAATGTCATGTTAGTTTGTTATTTGGTTAATAATATAGTCCTTTCAACGCTCAAGCCTCAAGAGAAATTTGTCTTTTAAAAAATAAAATCCAGCATTATTGCTTGTTGCATGATATTCCAATAGATATTTTAATGTTCCCTTAAAGCATTGTTTTAATGCTTAATTAGTCTGACATTGAAAGTACCAACAGCAAAATTAAATTGACACTTTGGCCCTTGTGTATAAGAATTAGTAATATATAGTGATGAATTAATACAATTCCTTAAAATAAGATTATGTCTTTTATGATTCTTTTAAATGATGATATTTTTGTATAAAATAATTTCAGATCACCGGTGAGCCATTGATTCGCCGTTCTGATGATAATGTTGATGCTCTGGAAGAAGAGACTAGAAACAATATCATAAACAAACAAAGCCATTAGTGAGCTACTATAATCAAAAAGGTAATTTTAAACTTATTAAAAAATTTGTAAACTTATAAAAAAAATTTTAAATTTATAACTGTAAACTTTAAGGTAACTTCAGAGTATTTTCACTGAGTGGAGACCTTCAATGATCCATATTAGAACACTATATGACTAAATTACACATACACGATTTGGTTATATTATAAGAATAAAGAAACGTAAAATGTAACCACAACATTCTAACAGAAGAGTCGCCAAAACAGCAGACTGACAATTGTAAAAAACAAAACATCTCGGATACGATGTCATTGACAACCGGCCATTTTGATCATCACTCTTCTGATCAGCTGTGTTATGTAAACATAAATAACAAGATTTTCTACTATCAAACTAAAAACAATAGCCGACCATGGTCGTTTTGATGAGTTGACAGTAGTCACGTGACAAACAGGAAAGTTTCCGATTGGCCGGGACGGATCACGTGACCTATAGGACGGCTTCGATTGACCGCCAGACGTAAACAAACAAACCCACATGGACAAGGAATAATTAGTGAAGTTATTGAAATGGCGTGCGATGGTTCTTGTCACACGCTAAAAAGACCCTAGCTTGCCTATTCAAAACTCAGATCACGGGATGCTTGCCTGCTGCGCAGCGCTTTGCGCTGCTTGCTCTTTTAGAAAAAAAATTAACTCGAGCTTTCAAAGTCCAAGCCCAGATCACGCTATGACTGCTTTCACACACAAAACTCAGATAGAACTAACGCAGGTTTCATTACAGGCAAAATATAAGCGGCGTGCGTTTATCACTGATAAGATAAGACGAGTTTATACTAGAAGTAGTACCTGGACTACTGCCCTACGAACTAATAACACACAAAAAAAACGAATAAATGCACTGTCAGTCAGGTTTTTTTTTTAATTTTATTTTTTTCAAAATTTTTTTTGGGGGAGGGTAAACGGCTATGGTGATAATCGGTACTATTATTTTCGGCGAAATTACGTTAACCTGTGTTAGTATGTGCAAAAAATTACGGCGATCGGAGCGGTAGTCGCTGATCTTAAGATTTACCACAAATTTATACAAAATATGTGTAAAAATATAATGTATTATATGGTTTTGAATGTTTGGTTACCTGGACGTAGGCACTGAAAGGGTTCCACTTAATTTGTCAGAACTTCGGCATGCAACAGACTTGCAAGTGTTATGTTATTTATTTTAACCTTGATTTAATTAGCAATTTCTTTTAAGTAGTGACCGGTTTTTCTTTTTAACCTTAATCTGGCAAACTTGAGATATATCTTGCAACGTTAGTAAAACTACCAACATCCACATACAATATATATCGTGGAACACATTTTTGAAGAAACCCGCCCAAGTTTCTCCGTTTTCCGTTTATCAGCTATTTCTTTCATAATGAAAGCTGTTATCTTTTGTTACTTCGGGCGTTATAGGTTGAAAACATGTAAGAAATTTGCTGTCCAGTTGGTGCTGCAATCTTGTGGTTTTTATCAAAGTATTTGGTGGCAATGTGCTTTGTATTGTACGTGATTTTGAGAAGTTTGCATTGAATGCGTGTTATTTAATGAATCTTTCATGATGTTTTGCTCTAATTAATATATTTTAACCCTCTTAAAACTCGAATTATCTGAGGCCTGTTTTCACACAATCTACTTTGTCTTTATTTAAGGCTAATTTGTATACTTCGCATTTTTATAAAAAAAAGAATAATTCTTCCCATTTCTGGAAGGCTGGTTTTTTTGTTCCTCAGATATCTGAGTTAGGTATTAATAATAATTAAGACAAAAATTTTTGTTTAGTTTATAAAATTATATTAATTTACTAAAAAACTAATGTTACTAAAAAACTTAAAGAACAAGAATTTTTGGCATTTTTTTTACTGAAATAAAGCAAAAATATTTTGTTTTGACTTATATATGATCTTGGCTATAACATGAAACGCTATAACAAATTTTTAGACAACATTTTTTATGGAAAATGTAAATTTCCAAAAC
Organism: Homalodisca vitripennis; assembly: GCF_021130785.1. NCBI lineage: Eukaryota > Metazoa > Arthropoda > Insecta > Hemiptera > Cicadellidae > Homalodisca > Homalodisca vitripennis. The sequence goes on from NW_025777027.1 coordinate 31,113, forward strand.
AAAATTTTTCAATTTTTATGATTTTAGTTACCAAATTATCAAATCAAATTTAATTACCTAATTCTGTTTTGTGTTGCTTGGTAATACACAATATTAGTAAGAACTCTTGTTCAGGATCCGTTGGATCAGAAGAATCAGATAAAATATAAAATTCTAAAGCAGTTTCATTGTTGATTTTGTACTTTTGATTCAAACTACCAATTTAAAACAAGAAAACATTAATAACAGATCTGAAAATAAAGGTACACTTGGAAAGTTTGAATTTCAAAATATTACAACTAGTAAGGTGTCGAAGCTGTATATCAAATCCACAGAATTTTCAAATTCATGGACAACAGCTGATCAACAGTACACATATTTTGGATTGCTAAATTGTGTTTTAGGAAAGAAATAGTGTTGAGGTGTCTCATCTACACAACTAAACAAGCATTCCAGAATATCTCTTTGAGGCAGAAATTAATAACAAAATGTAGGTTATGATATTTTGAAATCTAATTTTGTAGCTAATATCGAAAATGTATACGAGTCCTTAAACCCTCCTATAGTTTAGAATGTTTGCTTTAACAAACACTTTTAAAAACGAATTTTGTACATTTTCAGGTTTGCACCACAAAGTTGATGCTTCATTGCCAGCTACAGAGGTTTTCAAGTATATCGAAAATATATTCACTAAACTGTGCACTAAACAACGCATCAAGGAAAGCTAAGGACCGAGTCGTCTTTGTCTGAGTGTTCAAATGTTCTATTTTTGAAAATGAATATAGGTAAAAGGGAGTTAGGATTTCAAATAAAAAATTTGTTTGGTTCATCATAGTTAATCAATGACTAAATTTTTTATCCCTTTTGCTAAGTAAATTGTTTTAAAACTGATAATATACAGACTGAATAATAAAACACATATCATACTTTTTATATTAATTTAGATCTACATACTGCATCTTTTGAAATCAAAATCCAAAACTTTATGTTGATTTTTATACTAAAATTGTTTTAGATTAGGTGGTTTAATCTTCTATGCATGTTTTATATTATTTTTAATTTTAAAATGTTAATGTAGTTCCTTAGTATTGTCACAAAATAATATACAGTTCAAAAATAAAGTATAGTCTTTCAATTTTTCTATTTCTAACAACTACTCAGTACTATGTTCTATATACTTTAACTATCGTGCAACGATGTGACTGATTGTGTGATAGTACATATTGCATTTGGTAGTGAATGTGTTATTTCAACACTATTATAGCTGTAATATATAATGTTAACACTTTGACTACACACTTATAACCTTTGGTAGTGAATGTGTTATTTCAACACTATTATAAGCTGTAATATATAATGTTAACACTTTGACTACACACTTATAACCTTTGGTAGTGAATGTGTTATTTCAACACTATTATAGCTGTAATATATAATGTTAAAACTTTGACTACCAAATGATGCAGTAAATGAGGTTACCTGACACACTAAAACCTTTGGTAGTGAATGTGTTTGTTTCAACACTATTATAGCTGTAATATATAATGTTAAAACTTTGACTACCAAATGATGCAGTAAGTAAGGTTACCTGACACACTAAAACCTTTGGTAGTGAATGTGTTATTTCAACACTTATTATAGCTGTAATATATAATGTTAACACTTTGACTACCAAATGATACAGTAAATGAGGTTACCTGACACACTTATAACCTTTGGTAGTGAATGTGTTATGTTAACACTTTGACTACCAAATAATGCAGTAAATGAGGTTACCTGACACACTTATAACCTTTGGTAGTGAATGTGTTTTTGTTAATACTCACCGCTGAAATTCAAGAAAATTTTTAAAAATTTTTCTAATATTTATTTGAATGAATTATTTTAAATCATGAAAGCAAATTTATTTTAGGTGATTTTATATCCCCCCTCCCCAATTTATTTTAGAACATGTAATTATATTCCTATGTAACATATCATCTTTAACTATCTGCCCTGCCACTATTATATTTGTACTAATAAATTGATCAACCAAATAATTTAAATTGTTGTTAATTTATATTTTATCACCACTAGTCGTAGTGTTTAATTAGTCTAATTGGGAAATTACTTATGTAATAGTATTAATTAGATTTGTTTTTAATTGATATTACAAAATTCTAAATTAATCCCTTTTTTATATAATAAAATAACTGGTCTGAGACTGAAAACAAATTTTATTTACAGATATTTACAATTTGATGTTATCCCCTTCAATGGTAACTTCCCTGACTTCCCTCCTCGATTTTTACACCGCTCCAAGCAAAATATTCACCGTGTGTACCAATGCTGCAGATCGTTTTCCGTAATCCTGTTCATGACTTCCGTAGCTTTTTTTTTTTACTGTCTCAATTCTCATTACTTTCAAAGCTGACTTAACTGTAAGGAACAAAAAAGTCACAGGGGACCAGGTCAGGTGAGTAGGGTGGATAAGACGGGGATGTTGTGTTTGGTCATAAACGTCTTCACTGACAAAGCTTTGTGAGCCGGAAGCATTGTCCTTGATGGAGGATCCATGACTTGTTTTTCCACAAATCGTTCCGTTTTTATAAATAATCTGCGTAGTACTTTCCTTGTTTATTCCTTATAGCTCAGACATTGCTCTGATAGTTAACCAACGATCTGTCCGAACAAGGTTACCGATCTTTTCAATGTTAGCATCAGTTTTTGATAACGATGGGTCTGCCAATGCGTGTGGTTGTCACCCTGTCTTCGTAACCATTATTAAATCGTTAAACAACTCAAAAATTTGTATTTGTGATAAACAGCTGTCACCGTCCACCTGTTGAAACATTAAAAATGTTTCACTGTACATTTTCCAAGTTTGAAAAGGAATATGATGTTCACTCGCTGCTTTTTATGGATACTCAAAATTTTTCCATTGCAGAGGCAAAAGGTTTAACTGCTTATGACTGGCGCTTCGAGCAAAATAAGTATAGGAGCCAGACAAAACCCGAGGAGGGGTGGGTGGAGGAGTCATGTAACCGGCTGTGCAATATTCAGCCATATTGCACTCATTTTGTGGCTCTACCAATATTAATCTGGTTATTTTCTATCCTCATATACATAAAATGAGATGTTCTGACTGATTCATCATTGTCTAGCAAAAACTATGAATGTTAGCGACATGAAAATTTGGTTCATATACAAGCCTCTGTCCCACTGGGCTTGAAAATTATGAATATGCCTATAAGAAATGCATTGCAGGCAAACACATGTTATTATGTGATAGATCCTTTTGAATGTAATTAGATTTTTTATGTAAACTGATTCCAGTACTCCAATACATGGTTACCTCCAATATATATCTGATCGATGATTTTCGATGCCATGGCTTTTGCACTCAATTCCAATAACAATACTTTATTAGAAAATAATTAACAAAATCAACAGTAATGCTTCAAATATGTTTTGAAAACAATAATATGCCATCTATAGACATTACAATAAAATGTTCATTGTTAACCACATTACCTGATGAAGGTGGGACAGATTTGATTTGTTTTGTTCTAATAAGATTTAAACGAAATATTAGAAAAGTAGGAAATATATTTATTCCCGTGAAACAAGAAGTTTCTAGCGTGTCGAGAATAGTAGAGTACTGCAAACAGCAATGACAATAATATTACTGAAGTTTTGCTATACATCACACCAGTGACGAATTCAAAACAGTTTTATTCTATTCTGGATATTATTTTAACATTTTTTCCCCTTCCTTAGGGAAAAGGACAGTTTGTCGCCGCGCTTAGTCCTAAAAGGACCTTTGCACCTCCCTTACTTTAATTTTCTGTCCTCAAAGTTCGAGGCTTTTGCAAAAACCGATCCGATTTGAGGGCTCCTGTTCTCTGATATCCTTGGGGCTGATATGCTCCCAGGAATCTTTTCCGAGTTTCTAAGATTTTTTTTTAATAAAAGGATAAACCGATCTCCTTTTATGCCTTATTCTGCCCGTCCTCATGGACCACTGGCCTGTGCGAGGATCTTATCAAACAGAATAAGGGGGAGAGTCGATACAGTAACAAGGTCGATGGTACTGATAAAAAGTGCAACGGTCACAGACAGGATTCCTGCGCTATCTCTACCTCAGACTCAAAATCCAACGTCCATGGTTAGATTGGCAGGACAATCTAACCAGATATGCTCTTAGTTAATATTATTTCCAGGCTGCAACGAAAAAATAGGATAATATAGTACAGGGATTAGAGAGTCTGAACTTCACTGTACTGTATCATGTTTTGTGATACTTTATTCCTTTCAAGAATGGAAGCCGATGATTCAAACATGGACAGCCGTAAGGTGGGTGGTCTGCAAAATAGGTAGATGTGTTTCTTAGAAATTAAATTAAATTGCAAATATTTTTAGATGTGATTTGAATTTCTGTGCCGTGTCACATTAAAGCAACCATGTACGATTGTGTTGAAATTTCAAATAAACGCTGAAGTAATATGATCCTCGAATATGCCTCCTTCATTTCAAAAATTATCATAGGACTCCTTCATATTGGAACAAAAATGTTCTCACTAAGAAAGCTAACAGACACCTACTTTAGAATTCCTCTTCCTGGCCTAAAGTTAAGTTAGTTCTTTCATTATTCAAGTGTTAATGAAATTTCTTGAGCTATCCAATTAAAATCATAGAATTTTGCATGGAAATTCAAATTGCAATATCTTCCAATAGCTATCACTTATCCCACGAGTGCTATGTCACTTTGAAATGGTGTACTGTCCCCTCCCTTTTATGCCTTTTCTTTTTGTTCTCTTAGGAGAAGAATAAATTGCACTTAGAACTTTTGCGCTGCTTCCGGAGTGAAAGGATATACAGGATGGGTAAGGTTAGGGAGTAGGGGCTGCCTCCTATCGAGATTCATGAGGAAGAATTAGTGCACTACATCTCCAAAGTAATGTCTCCCCGGAAGAAGGGGGAGGCCAGCTCTGAACCTGCCTCTCCAGTCAAAGTAGGCAGGGGGTGGCACACCCTTGTTGAGGCTTAGCAAGAACCTCTGAGGTTAGGGAACAAACCCCACCAACTCCAACAGTTATCTCCCACAGTAAAATAGACCTATCGAATTGCCCATGAACCCCAGAATCTCGACATTTGCGGTTAGTGATGTGCCGCTCCTGGACATCCGTAAGGTTGCCCAGATTGAAGTGACACATCAGTTTTTGCTGTACCCAGTGTTGGGTTTAACTGGAAGGTATAAACCAGCCAGAAGTGATCCCTACTGGGTACCTTTTATGCCTTATTCTGGCCCACCCACATGGTCTACTGGCCTGTGCAAGGATTTTATCAAACAGAATAAGGGGGAGAGTCCAATATAGTACGAGGTCGATGGTGATAAAAAGTTCTTCGGTCACAGACAGGATTTGAACCTGCGCTATCTCTAACTCAGACTCACAGCCTAACGTCTTAGACTGCTCGGCCATCGGCACTAAACTGTACCTATGATGACCCTATTACTGATTATGAAATAGCGTTGCAAAGCTCAGGTAACTGCTCTTACAGTACATGTAAAGAGCAGTGTTTTAAAATGTACTCGTTAGGAAGTACATAGATTCATTTGGCCTATTTTCTGCTATACTACTTTTTTACTCCATGCTGTCCAGAAGGAGGGAGTCAGATTTCTCTCTTGTATGTTATCCCAGAACGAAATATCCCCTTCATACAAGCTTTTAGGTGTACCCACGCTCAAATTTCATAGTTAAACTTTATCACAGACATTTATATCCCTTTTGAATGATCAAAAATTATCTCCTTTTGTGATATAAGATAGTTTTTATATTAAAATATACCTCTATCATGGTTATCTGGACATAACCCAATCAAGAAGATTCGATTGATTACCCAGCAGTAATTAACCAACAACTTCACTGCGGTTCTATACTGAGTGATCTTTAGTTGTCTCAACATCCAGCTCATAACATGGCATGTACCACAGTCAGCATGTTAAACTCAAGTACAATTTCTAAACATGTTTTAGCTCTAATTCTTGTAATAATACCTTCAATGAGGCAATAAACTTACTGATCTTGGATATTCTCAGCAAATATGCACAATCACATTTTCCATAGTCAATATGTTAAATAAAACTTCGATGTGCTGAATCAGAGTTTCTACATGAAATATTTCATCAGTGAGAATGTTTAAATATCATTTTATTATTTCTAACTCAAATGAACAAATGTGTTCACCTTGGAAAACGTAATTTAAGTATCAAGTAATATTTATTACCTTTTTTATTCTTTTACTGTAGAAAACTATTATAATTTGACAAATATTTATTGGCTGAGTGTTAGTGAAGGCTATCACTCGTGGGACTGCAAGAATTATATTTTTGTCTGTCCACAATATATTTTGAAAAATGAACTGATCTACAGACCTTAAATTTTGCTTTAAGCTTAATTTATATTAGCAACACTGAGTTCGACAATGATGCACGTCATTCAACAGGATTTAGTAGAGCGTTAACAAATATTTTTACATTGGTCTTACAGGTAACTATAATAGCAATGAGAAAATGTCATAATAAGTAAGTATGTAAATAATGCAGAATCCACATTGGTGGGGCCTGAGCCAGGTTGTGGATAGCCTTCTCCAACATTAAAGCTCTGGTCAAAGATTGGGAAAAGAGGACAAGAAACAAGGCATTGGAGTAGAGCCTCAGGTTTAAGAATATCCAAAATGTTTATCTCTCCTTACGCAAAAGGGTGGACAGCTCTCCTAGACCAGAATAAGACTGATATTAGGATTGTTGACAGAACATGGCCCTCTGAGGAAGCACCTTTTGAAGGTAGGCCTTAGTCGGAGCAGCGAATGTAGACTCTGTGGAGAAGAGGAGGAGTCAGCGGAGCACATTTGGTTGGATTGTCCTGCCATCGTAGAGACTCGGAAAAGATACTTGGGAGCATATTTCCTCAGCCCCAAGGGGACATTAGAGAACAGGAGCCCTTAAATCTGATTGGTTTTTGCAAAAGCCTCGGTCTTTGAGGGCACAAATTAAAGTAAGGAAGGCGCAAAGGTCCTTTTAGGGACTAAGTTGCGGGGACAAAACTGTCCTCTTCCCTCAGGAAGGAAAAAAAAGAAAAAAACAAAATGTAAATAATGTGAGTATAATCATGAGATTTTAACATGTGACATATTAACACGTATTTATTTCATACAATAAAAAAAAATAATAGAGTGAAAGTCAATGTTAAATTTGGTGTCAAGATCTAATTTCAGCACACTCTTGTGTTGCAGTTGTCTCCCTACCTCATCTGAACTTTTATTCTTTAACTATAATAAAACTGCTATATAACCTCACAATGAGCAAAAATGTGAATGTATCATGTGTCTAGATATCTTGTTTAAAATCACCTGCAGACTTTAAATTTTGCATGTAAACTTGATTTTTAACATTGACAAGAATGAGTTCTATGATGGTGCATGTCCAACCAAGGAATTTGGCTGAGCGTCATTTTATTCAATTACTTCGTAAGCTGACACAATTTTTTTGTTTGCCCTGGGGATTTAAAAATTTCATTTCTGTATTTTAGCTGCCTGTGTACCACCACCACAGGGCGTTTCACGAATTAAATGAGATAGATTTGTACAAAAACTTGGACTGATGTACTTCTACCTTGTATACATTTGGGTGCTATTTATTGATCCATTGTCTTCAATCACCAGGACGACTCTAAAGGCACTGGAGGACTAAGGGTAGAAAACGTACGCTGCTTCCTTTGCAACACCAGCCTCTCCAACTGTTTGTAGCAAAATTCTGGTTTGCCGCCTTAATGAGTACCCTAATAATAACATCAAAAGTGTAGCCAGAAATGTTCTCATTGGAATTTGTGTGGTAGTTGGTACAGAAAACTACATTTTACAAAAGCATTATAGTGATTTAATGTAATAAATAAAACACATTGTAAAATATTTATACATATTTACACAGTTGTCTCACTGTAAAGCAAGGAAACATGGTCTTAAAATGGGAGTATTTCAAGAATATACAAACATTTATAAGGTACAAAAAATATATATAAATTACCTTTTTATGTATTTGGCTTGTAAGCTCAAAAAGACGTTAATATAAGTACAAACCAATTTAATAAGTACCTACAATTATCGTTCTGATTAACGGATTTACCTATAGGCCTAGGATGCAGGCCTAAAGGAGGTGCAAACTACAAGATTAAAGTAAATTATAATGTCTGAATAGTTTCAATGTAAATTAGAAACCTTGGTAACGCCAATTTTTGTTATGGAAAACGAGAAAAGTTTATGTGTAGTGATTGATTGTTTGGTTTGTTATGCACACGTGACGTTTTTCATTGTTTGGTCATTCAAAAAAATAGTAGTATGTGTTTCAAATTTTAATAAAAATGACTAATAAATTTACGAATTTATTACTTTTGGTAGAAACATTTTTTTAAACAAACAAGTTTTTAGAGAAAGCTGAAAATTACATTGGGCCCAGGAGCCCAAGAAAGTAAAATCCACTGCTGAATCTCACAATTTAAAATGTATTCTTAAATGGTAATAATTTTATTTTAGATTTGCAAGTTGTCACTGACCATACAAATTAATAAAATATTACTTTCAACAATAATGAACATGGGAGGAGGAAAAGGAGAAGTAATGGAAGGAGTTTATAAAACGGTAGCAACTATTTTTCACCAGAAATACATATTAGGTTATGCCCTAGAATGAGAACAAAATACTTTTTTGATTTAGATAAATGTAAATCTAATAGTTACTCAAAAGTGCTTTAAAAGAGTGAAGAATTGGTATCTATTGAGCCCAGGGTTAAATTAGTTGGCAGGTAAAATAGACAATAAGAATACTGGTAGAAACGTTATCTTCTTTTATCGTTAAATGAGACGTAAAATGTATTTAGTTATCTATTTTCTACCTGTTATAGACTAGTTTAATGCATTGGATTGTAATTTAATCCTTTGAGAATGACTGAACCTGTATTCTATATTCTTCCTAAAAATCCCTGATACCTTTGTTACTGTACTATAAAAAACCATCCGATGGGATTTTAAACTTGTGTGGGAGATAAAATTTACT